>NC_071089.1:91579103-91879103 GCF_027358695.1 Spea bombifrons | reverse complement strand
CAGGGACTGATCTTTTCTGTAATTGATATAATTAGGCATTATCTACATACCTTTAAAGTATTATTTGACCCATAAATAAAGGCATGACCTGAAAAATCTATTATTAACAATAATAGTTGTATGCAATTATGTGTGTTGTTATTACTATTATTATTAATCATTTGTTTTATTATATATTTTCCTATAGTCATAGTTATTATCCCTGTAATCATTTTATGTGTATATTTCCACCGGTTCACATTTTTATTTTGCTTTGATGGAAGAGAGAAGGTAAAATCGTTGAAATATTTGTTCGATGCGCTTACTGTTGGGTAGTATGCAAATCGGCTTGTCACATTAAGATGTCTATTACTAATACCCACTCATGAAAATGCCAACGAAATCAATCAAAACACATAGATTTATGTATCGTATTCTCTCCTACAGGCTGAAATGGAGGTGTAATGACGGATGATAGTGGTTTGACAGCTTTATAGGCAAAACTGTCAAACTTTACAAGTCTCTTCTAAATTCACAGCCATTTCTGTACACAGCCTTCCATCTCTTGGAAAGTTTTCTTATAGAGTGAAAAGCAAATTAAGAGGAGCTGTGAAAATTAAAATGTCCGTATGAATTAGCACCTCGCTCCTTGGGTGAGTCTTCAGCGATTCCCATCGGGGAAGCTGTCGAGGAATTTAATGCAGATGCTGACAGACCCTAAGATAATTCTGACTTTTAGGCCATAATACAACATATTGTGGGGGAAAAAAAATGTATGCGTCCAAAGTCAGAGGTTCTGGAAGATCCACAACTGATTTATCAGTGTTTATAGGGAGATATAACTTGTGTGCTGGCATTTTACTCATTTAAAGTAATGGAATATTTTTATTAATATACCTGATGGTATTTCCACCTCAGTGAATAACCAACGCTGTTGAATTGTGTATTTTCTCTCCTCAATATATCCATAAAAGAGGAAATAGTGTTCACTAAAATCCCAGAAAAAGTTGTCTTTTGCGACTGTTAATTTTTGCAGTGAACAGACTATAATAAATTAGTTTTATAGTTAAAGCCTCTACCTGTGTCAAATAAAGGTATAGGCTTTTTGGTGGCAGTAGGGCTTGGCTAATCTCAGACGCCAGGTAGCCAAAGCTCCTGAAGTGCTAATATCAGACGTGGTGCTACCATAATAAGCAGTTGCTCGTAGGCCCTATTTGTCTGTAGGGCCCTGATACAGGAGAAGCTAGACAAATGTTCCTCTTAAATTATATTACTTTATGATTTATTTTTTTTTACATTCTGATTTATCGTGTGTTTTGTTTGTTTACGTCCAGCTAGCTAATGTAGGGGCTGAAGCACCGCTCAAGGTTAGTAGTGTTCATCATGATTTTTGGGTATAAGCTGGAAAGAGATATCTCACAATTCCTTAGGGGATTTCTACTAAACGTCTATGCCTCAGGGGACATATAAAGTTCTTCTTTGCTCAGATACTGTTCAGAATAAATTAATTATACAGAACAAGTGGTTAATGGCATCTCTTAGGTGTTCATAAGGGTCCTCATTAGCTGGTTCCATACAGAGTCCACCCATGGTAAGCTTAGACTTTTTTGTTTTTTTTTAACAAAGGCATTTTTTAAACATTACTTTCTCTTAGGAGTGTATACCATTGATTTGTTTTGATACTAAAATGGGTAAAGCCTAATATAATAAAAAATATCTGTTGAGATCGGAGAGAAACAAAGATGTATTCCGAGCCGTTGAAGTAGAAGAATCAACAAGCAGCACAAAAAAAAGGCAGAATTGCAGTTCAGTAATTTTACAAAGTAAAGCAGACAATTGCTGAACGGCAGAGAGAGCAAACAAAAAAGTTTCTAAAGGCAGTATTCATGAGAAATGATAAGAAAAAAACAGATAAGAATAGCTTTCTGTTTTATAGATAATCAAGGCTTACCACCATAACCAAGACAACCTCAAACAGAGTGTGAAAATGATATGGATTTGAAAACCAAAGCTCAAAACATCTGGAAGATCAGAGTAGTACTTTGAAAGTTAAAAAGAGTCTGAATTGCTTTATCGCTCCTTGCCGTGTATGTGATTCAGCTGGCCGCTGTTATCATCTGAAATAATTTTTTTTAAAAAAATCTTATTAACAATTTCTTTGCGTTACCACCCCCGGGAAGGCATCTTTATTGCTAGGGTTTTCTGTCTTCAGAATGTTTCCAGGTATGATCATATGCCACCTATATGTTCCTAATAACAGGGGAACTGTCAAATTTGAGATGGAACAATTGTGAAATCAAATGTGGTATAATGTTTATTTAATGCATATATCCCATCTTTGGGAGGGACAGTCCCTGTCTGGAACCCAAATTGCTCTTTCCCTCTTCCCCTGATGTCCCTCTTTTACATTAACTCATAACGTAGAAGCATAGAATCTGAAGGCAGATAAGATCCCTTTGACCCATTTGGTCTGCACATTTTTCCTGATGTAAGACAGAACATTTTCTAGGTATGAATGTATCAAAGTGTTCTACATCCTAAGAGCCACAATAATGCAGAGGAGTCAAACGTCATGGCTCAATGAATGCTAATAGGCCAGGATTTTAGCAATTTATTTCATCGAACAAAAATAATGTAAATCACTTGCAAACATTTTGATTGAGCTGCCAGTGTTCAAGTTGTGACATCATCAAGTACTGGCTTGGCTGTTGCCCTTGAGTCCTGGAGTTTGACATCCACTCAATAATCAGACATCAGAAAACATGTTTTTAAATCAAACTATGTAAAGAAGATACATTTGCCTTCTAATTATCTTCTTCTTTTACAGAAACAGCTATCAATATCTCACAAAACAACATATAAAGTCTTGGTAACTAGCCAACACCATGTTTTTAACATCATCACTAAACAAGAGTCCCACTTTGGCTTTTTGTAAATGCTGGGAAGTGTCTATATAATTTATTTTCTGGGTTTTTGTTAGTCATATAGAGTTATAGTTACTAATTTTGACATTCACTACAGCCGAAAGACATATTGACAGTATTTCATGCAAATATGTTTTCCTTTTCCATGATCCCCCAGCGAAGTGCATTGATTTCTCACTGTAAGCAAAACCAGGAGGTTGTAACATATTTCCTATATTCTACCTGCAGCTGAATTATTCAAAACAAGGTGGGCTACAAAATCTAGGTAAAATGTTCTCTATAGGCCCATGATTTAGTATAGGGACGATCTGAAATGTAACCGTAACATTTATAACCACATAACAATTTAAGTTTGCTTTTGTCCTTCATGCAATGTTGTTTTTTTCTGTGTTTTATACATTTATTTCTGGAAAGCTTTCCCTCTGCCCTGTTTAGATGGCAGGGTGTGGGCTCGACCTAGTTGTAATCACAATGTCCTCCTTTCTAGGGTGGGGACCTAACAAGAAACTTCCAAGGAGCGATTCGTCCAACAGTTCCCGGTGATTTGCCATATAAAACTATTTAATAACATTTTATTGTCGCATGTGCTTACTTCATGGTATTACTTTATTCGCATGCATTTTCAACATTCATGGCTACACCTACCATAAAACAGTAAGGAGCAGTGATTAAATTGTGACGGTAATCATTACGCCTCCATTTGAAAAGCTATTACATGCAATTAAGACATTTTTAGGTTGCTAGAGAATACAGTGGTTGTTTTTTTATTTGGTCAAATAGCGTTTGTAATTTTCCGTTCTATTGTTGCATTGAAGTCACAAAGAGTTGGGCAATATTTCTAAATTGTTTAAAATAGCAGTTTGCTGTCCAGGCCTACACTGCTTATTCTTATAGTTATGACGAGGGTAGAGATTCCATTAACAAAAGTGTTCTCACAGGGACAAATCAATCACATGCCTCCATAGGTGAAGCCCATATGTTTCTGTGGCCACATACCAGGTACCTGTGATGGGGCAGGCATCCGTTAAGGAGGGGGGAAAAAAGCCAAAAGGGAATCCACATCTGCAGGATCCATAGCCAGGGCAAGCAGGTTTGGCAAAGCAAGGCCAAGGACCCCTGCATATGAAAGGGCATAGGAAAACACACCACAGAAAAGAGAACATAAGCAGAAGTGAGGGTTGGAAGCAGCCTGGGTGCAAAGCAGCCAGGGGAGGGCTGGCACCTTCTGGCCTGGGGGGCAATTGCTGACCCACGCAAACACTAACACGCAGGCTCACGCTATAACACACACTTACTCTAGCATACACACACAATCACTTTCCTTGAGCCTGTCTTCAAGGCAGCTCGCACATGCCATGAGGTCCTTATAACATAACGCTGCTGAGCACTGATTCTGCTAGTGGGCTGACCTGAATTTGGAATGATGGAAACCACCACCACTGCGTAAGGCATAGCCAACATTGGATCCTGAGTTTGGTTACTACCATTTCATTTCGTACTACTGTAATAATCAATAGAGTGTTACAATCACCAGGATCATTTCAGTGGTTCTAGAAGTGATAAGGCCAATTTTGAAAACTCGAGAATCACCTTTCACACATAGCCCTTTATGTGTTACATTTCTTTCCTTATTGAGCATCCAACATGTGATTCATTTGTAGTGCATAACCTTATCTAAGTCAATACTTATTCAAGTATTACTTACACGAGTGACAAACCATCCCTCTGGCCCAATTATATCGGTACGTACACCCTATAAAAGCATAATCTCAATATTTCCAGGGTTCCAAATATCCAGATTATGGTTGCTCTATAGTTAATAGTGCAGAGCTTTGTTATTTGCTAACATTTGATTATCAAATGCTTAAGGAAAGGTTTATTTCTCTTCAACAAATGACACTTGTTCCCCTAATGTTTACCCACAAGTGTTAAGATGCCTAACAGCCTTTTTATCTTCGTCATTAGCCAAGACTTCTAACCTAATGGCCAAACCCCTCTCCTTGGTATGAATGTTACATTTGATCTTTGTTATTATGGCTTAATTTTTCAATTCTTTATCACTTACCATATAGTTTTAAGAGATATGTCCTAAAACATAAGAATATTTCTAAACGAATCATTTTTCTTGGTTGATTTGTTACCCTATAACCAAGTAAGTAGCAAGGTACCATAGAAGGGCTGTTATTGATTGATGATACATCAGATAAATAATTAAAAGACGTTGTGGTTATTTTAGTTTACAGTTTCCTGAAGGCCCTTAATATTTGGTACCATACACAAATATAAACACGTTTTTTAACTTAAAAAATATATCATACAATTTTCATATGACTTCCTCTGAAAACTTACTTGCCTCGTAAGCAAAATACAGAAATTTCAATCTGTGGGTTTAATTATTGAAATTCATAAGTCCACGGCCTTATACACTATATGAACAAAAGTATCTGGATGTCTGACCATTACACCAACAGGGACTTTTATGATGTTGCATTCTAAATACATAGACATAAATATGGAGTTGGCTCCCCTTTGCATCCTCTCTTCTGGGAAGGTTTTCCACAAGATCTTGGAGAGTTTCTGTGGGAATTTTTTGCCCGTTCATCCAACCATGTTTTTATGGACCTGGGTGGAGCAAGAGAAGAGACGCTGTGAGGGAGCAGCAAGAAGGCAGCCTAGCGGGACTGCGCGGGAAATCTGCAGTTCAGGTATTGAGGTGGGCTTGATTGGCCACAAATGTGGCGGGAGTGGCCAGGATTGGCCACAAATGTGGCGGGAACGGATGGGAGTAGAACAACCACATTGTGGGAGCGGGCAGGAGCACAGGGCCCGCACAGGGCTCTACACTGGGGCTCAGTCATGGTGGAATAGAAGAAACACATAGCCTGGAAGAAAGACATGACAGGGGGATATGATAGAAACATTTAAATACTTAAAGGGAATCAACATGATAAAGAAACAGATTATATTTAAAAGAAGAAATACTACCACAACAAGAGGACATAGTCTTAAGCTGGAAGGGAATGTTCAAAAGTAATATCATGCAATATTACTTTACTGAAAGGATAGTTGATGCATGGAATAGCCTTCTTGCAGAAGTGGTACATATTAATATGGTGAAAGTGTTTAAACAAGCATGGGATAGGCTAAGCTAGATCTAAGATAAGGCAAATGACTAAGGAAAGTATACAGAGGTTGAGCAGACTAGATGGGCAAAAAGGTTCTTATCTGCCAACACTTTCTATGTTTCTATCATTGGCAAACATTACTAATTCACTGATGGCCAGGTAAAAAAAATTAATTACTGTTGCTTAAGCTGGAATGCATGTGATCAATTACCTTTATTTTTCAAAATGAAGAATGTATCTTTCTGGTTTTATTTATGTTTGTGTACTAACATTTTTAGCAACAAGCTAAAGGTGCTAAATAAATGTACTTCTTTACTGGTTTGTAATGCAAGCTTCTATGAGTAATTACACACAACATCTATAAAAGCTCTGGAATATTGGGGACTATGCCTATTTCTTGGTATAAACACAACACGACCGATTAGTATAGGCTCCTTCATTTACACATAAAAGGTGATATGATGATGTTTAAAGCGCAGAATAACCCACTGGAGGCAGAAAGATACAAATAAAGGATTTCAACAAGTTTAACTGAATACAAAAAAGAGAGGTAACCGGGACTTTATGGGGTTAAATATGGACAGGAACATTCCAGAGGGTTAATTAAAATACCTATGCAGAAGTGTTGGTTTAAAAGACTAGTGGTATAAACATTGCATTTCAACAAACCTTTCCCTTTTAAAGGGACACTCCAGCCATTATATAGGCTTTCATTTTTTGTAGCGTACCGCTTGATAATGCATGGGGGAATTCCGCAAACCCACCATATGAATTTGTCCCTCCCCCACCCTTCAGATATTTTACATGCAGGAGATGTGTTTGGCCAAAAACTTCTTCTCGTCTGTAGTGGCCGGCAAGCAGCACGACCAGGGGTCATACACAAAAAGCATTGCCATTGACTTCAGTGGAAATACTTTACCGCCATCGATTGGCTGCTCAAGCATCGGAGCAAGGAGGAGGAGGGAAACTGCAGCTGCTGATCTGGAGCTTCTACATTAGGTGGGTTTTTTTTCATTTTGGAAGAATGCATATTAAAGTACTCAGAGAATACTATAAAATTCATTCTTCATTAATGGGGCTGTCGGGGATAGTAAACTGTCCCTTTCAAGACCTTAAGCAAAATATTAATTAAACGTTCTAGTATGTTAAGCAAAACAGGAACTCTCAAAAAGCATCATGAGAATCATTTTTCCATAAGTTTTTGGGGATGTTTGACTAGTTTACTTAACACAGGGGTTAATAGGGAGGAGGTTTAATTGCACCTCCCCCAACACATTAATAAGGTTTTGGTAGCAGTATATACTGCTTTGTGTGCCCACTATGTAGGAGGTGAGAGTAGGTTCTCACCCTATTGAGAGTGTGCCTTGACGTGGCGGGTGAGCTTAATTATGCTTTGGCCAATTCATATAACCAAAACCTCTCATTTATATTATGTTTATATATTTGTTGCCAACTTTATTAGGGTAAGAAGCGCAGACAGTTTTTGTTTCTTGTATACATTGTACAGCCAATACACTGTTTTTTGCAGCATGCTTACACCTGTTTGGTAGGCCTCGTATTACACATTTGTATTATTTGAGCCTGTGACTAGCTTAGCGCACCGACGGTTTTTCTTTTCCCTCTTAACACAGTATTTGTAAACTTCATCAGTTTATATTACCGGTGTATATATAAAATATTAATTGTTAAATGCCAATTATATTAAAAAGGTTAAAAATTGAAGATTTACTCACTTACACTTTTGGATTTTTAAAATACTTTTTCTTTAGGAGATCTGAAAACTGGCCAGCAGGAAAGAAAATATTTAGCCTAAAGCAATGTTTTTGAACCTCAAGCCAAACAACAACGATTTTTTTTGTAAACACTTTTGTATCACGTCATGGGGTTTAATCAAACAGCTTGAGTCACTGACTTGTCAATTATTAAACTGTCTGTGATGATGTTAGAAAATCCCTTAAAGCAAAACTGGCACACCATTACAAGAAGAAAAAAAAGATTAACCCCTTAAGGACCCGGGCTATTTTACATTAAAGACCATGTTTTTGTCATGTCTTTCTTCAAATGACATTTGCCTCTTTCTCATTTAGTGAACGTGTGCATGTGTGTGTATATATATATATATATATATATATATATATATAAATAAAATCATATTTATCTACATTATTTTTTAAAAATAAAACAAATACAACTTTAAGAAGGATTTTTGTATTATACACAGCTAGTATGTAAAATATTCTAATACATTTTCTAACCTCAATTAAGAAATGGACCATATATAATTATTAGTATAGGCAATAGTCAAAGATATGTAATTATTGGGCATAAATAAATGATAATTAAGATATATTAATAGGTTTCAATAATAAGTTTCAAGGTTTCCTTGACCTTAAATATAGAATGAAGGATTTGCTGAACAGGCATTCTATAGATAGGATAGTAGCTTGCTAATGCATGGTATAGTTGTAACTCTAAAAGGGCATTACAATATACGTACAGCGACCACCTAAAATAGGGTTTAGGCGTGTAAGACCTAAGTGAACATGTTTGAACACCTAATTAGGTGAAGACCAATAGACTGACATCATTTTCAAATGGTATATAAGCTTGGTGTACGAGAGGCATGGGAGGAGAGGTAGAGGAGAGATGTACTTGCCATCCACAGACTCTTCTTGTCCCAACACTCCCTCCCTCCATCCTCGGGAATGCATAGGACAGATGCCATCAACTAAATTCCTTTCCAAGGTTTTGTAAGACTTGTTTCGTATTATTTTTGTTATCTTCTTTTTATATTCTTCTTCTATTTTTGTTCGTATTAAATGTTTTACCTTTGTTTGCATCTAAGTGACTCTGCCTAATTTTGACGCACATACATTTATATGTGATCCAATTATTTGAAGTTTGTATTGGCCCTATATATTTTCTTACATAGTATAAATAGGAAAAAAAACCAAAATATATTTGTTAACTTGGCCTGGTTTGTAAATCACTCTATATTCTTATGGATTTTCATTTATTTTTCTACGTTTAAAAAAAAAAAAAAAAAACATTTAAAAGACAAGTAAAAGAATTACACAATTAAAAAAAATACATTTTGTTAAACTTGGGACCCAGGAAAACTCGTCTGTGTCTTTCTCCAATTTACAAGTAGAGGGGCAGATAACAGAAACAAAGCATTGACTTTGTCATCACATGGTATTCGTACATGTGATTGGCTGTAGAAGCAATTACATGCATGGAAGTGAATGGGATGTGCTGTAGACTTACAGATCATGTAGTGGAGAGTTCAGCAGCAGCACAACATGGGAGTGATTTTAACCTATGAGGTACCAGCTATGTCATGGGCCCTGTGTGACTATGTTTTTAGGACATACTCTGTATGTTATCGGTCGTGAATGGGTCAAGCTTATGAGTAGAAATGACTGTTCACTAGATAATTTAAGATTAATGACATGTTGAAAGATTAATGAGGGGTTTTCATTTATTTAATCTCTCAATTTCACTGTATGGGGTTTTGTTAAAAAAAAAAACAATCCTCCACTCCACAAGTGGTTTATTACCATAACTATACCATAGGAACATCACAAGGTAGGCTTTTGGGAGTGGCTCTTTGAAGGGCAGATCTAGATGGGCAAGGCGGTCCTTGGTGTGTGAGTAGTAGAAGAAAGTAGGTAGAAATTCAGTATGGCCAAATGCCTCTACTCTGCCCGGAGATGTAAGAAACTGACCAGAAATGCCTGGGAAGCAGCTTGACTCAGGGTCAAAAAATGGGGTAAAAAAACCACCCATTAAAGCTACGGTTTTGAAACAAACCTAAGGCTCTCAGGGTGAATGAGCAAACTCTCCAGAGTACACAGTCCGTCTGTGTGATTTGTTCTTTTCCTGGTCTTGTAACACAAGCAAATTGCTTGAATATAGGAAATGGTCCTGTTTAGACCTTTTTGATTTTTTGGGGTGTGTATGGGTATCTTATTTAGGTCCAATTTCTTCTTGTATTCTACTCCTTCTCTCACTCCTCAAATAATTTATATTTGTCTGGGGTACCAGATTTCTGGACCACTTTACTAGAGCCAATACCACAACTGTCAATGAGATCTGCCCTGGATCCAGCCTAGGCCTATAAATATACAATTGCACTCCCTTCTAGCTAAATATGCGATTGAAACTACCTGCTAGATTGACCACATGCTGCCGTTTGTCCCTGGGCATCAACATACCTCCTAACTGTCCTTTTTTCACGAGACATTCCTGATTTCTGGCACTGTTCTGCTGTCTTGGAAATACCCCCATTGTTGCACTTTTTAGGACAGTTGGGATCAAGGGCCATTGGGAAGATAAGCACCCACTTGATCAGATGAAATGTGTCAAGAGGTAGCTTGATGGGCGAAGTAGGTGAGTGGTCCCACCCCTCCCAAATCCAATCACAATAACCAACAATTGTGCCCAATTTGGACACTTGAAATGTTGGAGGAATGCAAATATTGTTGACCAGCACATGTGGTCCACCTCCACCTGATCTTCCTCCCGTATGCCAGAAATAAAACGTATAATCTTTGTTTTCTTTAAAACTGATATGCCATGACAGATATCTGCATCAAGAAGACTAGAATTAGAGCGCACATGCCTAGCAGCTGCAAACACTCTAGCAGTGTGGAATGTATGTGTACCCTAAACCTATTGGTATTTTCACAAACCTGCAGATATTGTATGACTATTTTCCATTATCTCTTAAAGTTCATTGATATATCAGGTCTTTATCAGTAGGTCATTGCTCCATGCATTACAAAAAAAATAAACTGTACAGCTAAAATCGGCCCTATGGATTGGAGATAAAGGTCAAAACTTTGATTAAATGGACAATTTTGGCTGGTCTGGTATCAAAAAAGGTACCTCACGGGTGGAACATTAGCGACGAGTAAATACAGAACTCTTGAGAATCAAGACTGGTGTTTTTGTTCAATGCTTGTCAACAGAAATTGTCAAAGGCTTTCAGCATAACTCGATTAATTAGTTGAAACTGCCTATAGCTTGTGCAATTATTTAAAGATAACTAAACTAACTCACTGGAAGCTGAGATCTTTGTCTCGGAGTGCCAGAACCAGTCTTATCTGATCAATTTCTAAATCTAGTCTTAATCCCCCTTGAAACAATCAGCACTGGACAATCTAATATCTCAAACAGCCTCACCCATCATTGGTGCGTATCAAAGTGCGTCTGTTTACTTCCTGCATAGCTTAAATAATTGAACTCAGGGAGCGAGAAATTGTTCCCGTTGAAATTTATGGGAGCTTCTAATGCGTTTGCATGGAGGGTTCCCTGGAAACCTTACGGGAGTGAACTGCTGAGAGCTGATGCTGTATATCTTGTCTATGCATAGTACTGAGCAGGAGATTATTTTGTCCAATAAGTTAATAGGGAGGAAAAAAAAACCAGATCCTGTAAAAAAGGAAAGTTAAGATTTGTTTTAATACAATATTAGTAATAATACAATATATTTCTTAAACTGATTTGTAAAAACAACTGCACAGGTTCATTTAGTGTATTGCAATTGTAGGAATTATATAAAACATAGAATTTGGAAAAGTGATACATCTGTTTGAGTCTTGCATGGGATGCCTGTTTGCCCACCGATACATACCATATAAACCGATCAGCCATCACATTATGACCACCTGCAAACTATTGTGTGGGTCCCCCCTTTGCCACCAAAACAGCCCTGACCCGTCGAAGCATGGACTCCACTAGACCTCTGAAGATGTGCTGTGGTATCTGGCACTAAGACGTTTATTTGTCCAGTAAGACCTCATTTAAGTCCAGTAAGTTTTGAGCTGGGGCCTCCATGGATGCATCCTTTGCCATGTGTTCTCCAGGTAAGCAACACACAGGATTTACGTGAGAAAAAATTAAGAAAATGTGATTCATCAGACCAGGCCACCTTCTTCCATTGCTCTGTGGCCCTGTTCTTATGCTTACATGCCCATTTTAGGCACTTTCGGCAGTGGACAGGGGTTAGCATGGGCACCCTGACTGGTCTGCGTCCACACAGCCACATACGCAACAAACTGGGTATTCCATCAGAACCAGCATTAACTTTTTCAGCAATTTGAGCTACAGTAGCTCATCTATTGGATTTGACCACATGTGCCAGCCTTGGTCACCCATGACCCTGTCATCGGTTCACTGCTTTTCCTTCCTTGAACCATTTTTGACCACTGCAGACCGGGAGCACCCCACAAGAGCTGCAGTTTTGGAGATGCTCTGGCCCGGTCGAAATGTTCACTTAATGCCTCATATTTCCCACCCAATGACAGGTGCCATGATAAACAATATTATCAGTGTTATTAACTTAACCTGTCAGTGGCCATAATGTTATACCATAACCATAATGCAGTTATATGACAATAGGCAATGAGAGCCTAATGCTTAAAATAAGGGTGCATTCAGAGCTGGATTTCATATCGCTTCAACCCTGGGCAAGCATTTATTCGCCCCCCCACTTCCTGGCATACAATGACTCCAACAAAAACAAAAATTACTTTCCACACTGACTCTACAGATTAGGAGGAGACTGTCAAAGTCAGCGCAGTCTTCCATCCTTCTGACCCTAATATGACTCCACCTGAGATGTCCTCACACCACACGCACAGGGCATGGGAGGAGCACAATACTATGCAGATAGCGTAGCAAATGAAAGGTGTGAGTGAGGTGACCGTGACCTGAACAAGGGGCAAGTCGTGATCAGGGCTGGCTTTAGATGTTGTTGCTTTCCAGTGCCTCCATTGTAATAGTGTCATGGAATCTGCTTGTACTTCATAGGTAAATTAAATATAATGTATTTGTAACACACATTCATACACAAGTTGTTTTTAACTCCCTCGTCTGAAAAACTAAAAAGCACTATTTTCTGCTCCCATTGCAATGCAGAAAGGGGCTTGTTGTACCCTTATTGGCACAGATCAGCATGCTACTTCTCCTTTGTGTTGCTCAGACCCTCAGAGAGATGAGCACCAAGTTATTACATCGTATCAAAACGTTCCTTAGAAGGCAGCATACTAAGAGGGAGAAGTAACAAACAGAGGTTGCACTCTTGCCTCTTCTGAGATCTCAGATCTCCCTAAATCGCCTTCCCACCTGTTTTAGAATGTTGCCGGGACTGATGCATCCCATGCCCCAATCTCAGTGTACTACTGGCTTTGCATATGATGTGTCATGTAGCTCAAGGAAAGAAAGGTAATATTAGTTCAAGATGCCATTTAAAGATTGCTACCTTCGTTATATAATATTTATACTCACATGTGGGCTTGTAGGTGTGGTGACTGGGTGTAGTGCACTATATTTGCTGTGTAGTTTGCAGTGGTTTGGACATGTTGATAATGTAGGGGTGTTTTCTGGGTGTAGTGCACTATTTGTGTTGTGTTGTTCTTTTTTATGCATCCTGTACATTACACAAAAGCACAACCTAGCCTTGCGTTTAACATTGTTGACTCGAAAATGGATATAGCTATATTGGTCCAAGAGAAAAGGGGGTCTTCAGTTAATGGTGATACATTTAAGGTCCCGAAAGCTCATTTTCTATGTTAGCTCAATAAAAAGTGAAGATTGCACAGAACAAAAACAGAATGCTGAAGAGGTGACACAATACTCCATTCCATTTATACTTTACACACAAAGTCCTATCTTTTGTTGTGATGGATGTGGCAATAAAAGTACTAAATTCATGTTTGTTGTGCTTGTTTTAAATGACAAACTTTGTGATTAAAGGCTCATGATCTTCATGAACATTCTTTTGACAGGGCCATGGTGTTTGATTATTGAATTTGTCTGTTGGCTAAAACTTGGCTTCAAATGCCATAACAGCAAAGTAGCTGAAAGAAACCACTAGCATCCATTCTGAAGGCCTGGCTACAACTCTCAATATCTGCACTGGCTCAAAATAACAGATAGTGGACCCCTTTCATATAACATCATTTGTATTTTAAACCAGTGCTTCACAATGTGAAGAAGAGAGAAAAAATGAACTGTGCCATCGTGACTGTTAAGGGCCATGATGAGCTTCCCAGATTCAGATTCCCCAATCCTCATCTTCTGATGTTGCACTGTCCGAAGAGATATGCACCTCTTTTCTTTCCTACTCTGAAGGTCTGCAGCCCCTAGGCCACAAAGTTGAAGGCCTTAAAGGAGAGGCCTGGGCCAGAGGCTGCATAGGTTTCTACTTACGCATGTGTATAATTGGGGGTGTCATGCGGAGCAAGCTTCCCCAGGTCCCATTAGATAGAACTTATAATTAATTCTGCCTTACCTAACTTTGGTCTGACAATGATCTCAGTTATGCCTCTGTACCTCTTCCTTTGGAGCTTTGGGTCTGAATTTACTGATGGTGAGGTGGTATAATCCTAGAAGCTGTTCACTGCTACTTGCTATTCTTATGCCATTCAGTATCTACATAATATGTGTTCATTGTTTTTGAAAAATGAATATTTTGGCAACACACAAAGCCGTTCCAACATCCCTAGTATTACCCAATTTCTGGGATATCCATCAACTGTCTTGCTGCTGCCTCAAACAAAGACACATAACACCCTGTCTTTTCTCCAACATGCTTTCCTCCTGAAATCATTATTACATCCACTGTCATTCCACTGTCAGCCCAGCTAAAACCCATTCAAAAATGTATTTGATTGAAATATCCTGAACTGCAAATTCTCTATTCCCTAGACGACAAAGTTTTAAGCATCAGCTTTTTTATTATTGTGGAAAGATGCGGCAGCCGCAGGTTTATTTAGCACACTGGAAAATTTTTTGAAAAAGGTAGCAAATAAAGTATGTATATAGACTTTTATTTAATAAGCGCTAGTATAAATTGTTATAAAAAAAATTTACACAAAAAATCAGAGAGATATAACAGGGTAAGGCATTTATAATTCAAAAAATATTGTCATTTTTACAGCTTATTTATAATTTTTTTTGCATGCATGGTGTGACTTTTAGAGCTGCAGAACGCCAAAGCTTTAAAGTCCTTTTTTATACTTTTGTATTGTGGCATTTAGTAGGAGAAATCAATACTAGGGGTACTTGGTTGGGAAAAGCATTCATAAAACACACATTTCCGTGGACATAGTGGGATGAACCTGCTTTTTTAAAAGGAATCTGGAACATTTTTAAAACTTAGTCCTGCTTTTTTCACACAAACAAACAATTTTTATTAACAAATCTCCGGGTTTGCTTAATGACTTAATTTAGGTATTGATGTGCTGCTGGTGCTTCTGTACATATGAATGTAACACGACTCACTCATTGAGAAAAACAATTCTGCAAACCCTGAGGGCGACCCTGGCCCCACTAATGTGCATGGATTTGAATTCACTGCATGCTAGTCTCCATTAAATTCCTAGGTAATCATACAATATATGAGCAAAAGTATGTTGACACCTGACCATCACATTTATAAATTATTCCAAAACCATTGGCATTAATATGGAGTTGTCCCTCTTTGTGGTTATAACAGCCTCCACTTTAATGAGAAGGCATTCCACAAGAGTCTAGAGCGTGTCTGTGGGAATTTGTGCCCTTTACAGCATTTTTGAGATCAGGCACTGATGAGGAGAAGGCCAGGCTCGCAGTCAGCATTGCAATTCATCCCAAATGTGTTATGTAGGGTTAAGGTCAGGGCTCTGTGCAGGTCACTCAAGTTCCTCTACACCAAACTCATCAAATCATGTCTTTATGGAACTTGCTTTGTGCACAGAGGCAGAGTCGTGCTGGAACAGGTCAAACTGGTGCCATAGAGTCGAAAGCATACAATTTTCCAAAATGTGTGTGCTGTAGCAATGGCATTACCTTTTACTTGGACTAAGGCACCTAGCCCAAACCCTGTAAAACAGCTCCAGACCATTATCCCTCCTCCATCAAACTTCACAGTAGGCACTATGAATCAGGTAGTAATTTCCTGGCATAACTCCAGAAAACATGCCACTGTCCGGGAACAATGTGCCGACGCTAATCATTGAGCATAGTTTGGCTTATGTGCAGCTGCTTGGCCATGAAACACACGGTGCTTGTGCTGATGTTTCTTCCAAGAGCAGTTTGGAACTCAATAGTGAGTGATTCTACAGAGGACAGTTGATTTTTTTTACGTGCTCTCTCAGCCACTCTGTGAGTGGGCATCGTAAACTGCCTCGTAGCTAAGCTGTTGTTACTTCTAGAGGCTTTTATTTCGCAATAATAGCATTTATAGTGGATAGTGACATATCTAACAGGCCAGGAACTGACTTGTAGAAAAGATGGCATTCCATGATACTGCCATGTTTAAAGTCACTGAACTCTTCAGTACGACCCATACTACTGCCGATATCTGTCCACGGAAATGGTATGTTTGCAGGCAACGGTGGAGCATGGTGGAGGTTTCTTGCAAGTTTGGGGCTGCATTTCTGCAAATGGATTTGGGGATTTGGTCAGAATTAATGGTCTCCTTTATGCAGAGCAGTACAGGCAGATACTAATCCATCATGTAATACCCTCATGGAGGTATCTGATTGGCCTGACATTTATTCTGCAGGACTCCAAAAATACAGCCAAAGTCATTAAGAACTATCTTTACAGCAAAGAAGAACAAGGGGTCCTGGAAGTGATGGTATGGCCCCCACAGTTGCCCCACAGATGCTCAATAGGGTTTAGGTCTGGAGACATGCTTGGCCAGTCCATCACCTTTACCCTCGGCTTCTTCAACAAGGCAGTGGTCATCTTAGAGGTGTGTTTGGGGTCGTATATATATATATATATAATACTCACATTTATCCTTATTTTAAAACACTTAGAGAGTGGCTATGTATAATTCATATGTACAAAATATGTTTATTTGCAAACTTAGACCTAAGTTTATTGTGTGTAGAATACATGGCTGCATGTTTTCACATTTTATCCTCCATCTTATAGAATATGACAGGCTGGTTATAGTTTATTTGAATCTGGTTTTTGGTTAGTGACCGTAATTTGGATTCAAGCTTTATTTTAATTATCTGACACTAACCAAGGATTGTATTTGATATTTAATTTCATATATATGAGCTTTTATCTTGTTGTATCTGCCCGGATCCCAGTTTGCTTTTCTTAATACAATATCATGTAAGAATTTTACTTTAAAGGGTATTTAAAGTAGCAAAATAAAAATTCATTGTTCTGTAACATGTTTCATTTTTTTTTTTCAAAAGGGTTAACAGAAGAATACATGTCAATTTTTGTGGGAGGAGACATTTCTTCCTAGAACAAAGTGTACGTGAAAAACTATAAAGACCCAAGACATGTAGACAGATATTTCATAGTTTCTCAAGCAATGTGGCATGTCAGAAGTATTTGTGTAACATATTCATTGGGGGATGTTTGCGGGTGTGGGTGGTATTTGTGTCTTTTTAAAGCTCACATTTTTTATTGTGTTGATCTTGGCATGTTACTATGCTGTTGTTCAGGACGCCAGCAAGTAAAGCTACAGATAAGCGTAATCTGAGATGCGGTTTAAAAATGCAGATAATGGAATGCTTGTACTTCCAGTTGTTTTTTTTAAATCCAGTATTTCTAGAAATTTTAGAAAGGTTATGCAAGTTTAATCAGACCTTGTCATCAAACAACAATGAGTTCATCTTGTATAGCACCCATTATCATTTTCAGAATTTCTTTAGGACAGACAAAAGAAATCAATAGCTTTTAGCTGTGCTTAATTTACGGCTCTCATGATCCTTATCAAATAGTGTTTTGCCATTGGGTGAGGATCATGGGAGCTCAAGGACAGGTGGAGTAGAGAAGGGCGGTGACTGTTGGATTTCCCTTGGGTGGCATTTGGACTCAAGGGTGGTTAAGAGAGGTGTGTTGGGTATTAAAAAATATATAAATATAGATATATATATGTATATCTATCTATCTTTTTTTCTTGTTATCTATTTATAACATCATAGCTATTTAATGCCATTGTGGTTTATGTTGTGCTGGGGACTGACTTAGATCAGCTGGCCCATGCCCCCACTGTCTAAAAGAAGCAGGACAGTGCCCTAAAATTGGGACCCTTGGGGTATATGTTTTGTGAGATTAAATAATGGGCAACACTTAATCACAGCATCAAACCGCATATAAATCACCTGCAAAAGTATTAGAATGCGGTGCCATGTATTTATCACACACATGAAATATCATACATTTATGTGTATTGTAAGCACAAGTTTCCAGTGGTAGCCAATTACCCATGCCTGGGGTTCCAGATAAGGAGAGCTGGGTGTAGGCTCAGAGAACAAAGTGATTGGAGCGAAGGGAACCTGTTTTGTTTCGATTGATTTTAGGCAGATTCATTTCCTACTGCTAAATTTCATTTTATTTCTGTAAATGAGATGTTTGAAGAAATGAGATGTTTCATTTTTACAGTTTCCCAGACATGAAAGTTAATAAGGAACAAATGATCCATTCATACGTCTAATGTCTCTAATATGTGTCTGATGCAGCTATTCTGTTGAAACACTTAGTTCACTAGGGAGGTGTAGAAACACAGGTTTATCGCATACCCTACCCTATTTCTGACCATCAGCTGAGTGTACTTGGGTATTACTTAATATCTTAACTGCTAATGTAACTTATCTGTATAATAGGTGGCGCCTCCAGATACTAAGGCTAAACCTCCAGCGAAATGCCAACAACATACTTTAGTAATGCAATAGTACAGCAACACTCAATAATACGTAAACAGACACACAACATTATGTTGAGTAAATCACAGTCCTATTACTTACATTGTTTGTTGGTATTTAACATTTCAAAAAAAAACAAAAACGCTTTAACAAAACAAATGCTTTAATAAAAGGAAAACTGTAGTTGTCTCCAAGGAAGCACAGATTAAGGAAAAAGCGGACACACTGTGTGCCCTCTTATCTTGTGGATATTCTATTTGTTCTAAGTCTGTTTGCCTCCTGGAGAATAATAGCTTTACAAAAAAAATGCAAGCAGGTAGTTAAGAAACAAATGGATTGTAATGTAATCTTGTTAAACATTGTAACAATATATGTGGTTATTTTAGTTTCCTTATCTGTTAATTGTTTTAGGATTGCATCATGTTTTTAGTATCCTGTAGATTATCTTCCTAGTCTTTTGATACAGTGTGTTTGCTCTCAAATACAAAAGGAAATTACATTGAAACTATACTATATGATCAAAAGTATTGGTGTAAGTATTGACCATTACACCAACATGAACTTTTATGACATTGCATTCCAAATACATAGACATTAATATGAAGTTGCCCCTCCCTTTGCATCTATAACAGCGTCCACTCTTTTTGGAAGGCTTTCCACAAGATTTGAGTGTTTCTATTCATCCGGTAGACCATTTACGAGGTCAGGCACTGATGTTGGACGAGAAGACCTGGCTCGCAATCTACATTCCAATTTACCCCAAAGGTGTTCGATTAGGCTGACATCAGGGCTCTGTGCGGGCCAGTCAAGTTCTTCCACTCCAAACATATCCAACCATGTCTTCATGGACCTTGTTTTGTGCACTGGGCACAGTCATGCTGGAATAAAATACATTGTCCAAAATTTCTGGTATGTCTCCAGGCTTCAGCACACAAAGACATTTTGGACAACGCTATGCTTCTAGCTTTGTAGGGACATCTTGGGGAAGGCTCTTTTCTAGTCCCTGTTGGCGTAATTGTCTGGTGTCCCAATACTTTTGTTCATATAGTGTATCCCAAGACAAAATATGATGACATAAAAGGGACACGTTTCACCCTCAGTGGACCACGACCATCTAGAAGATATGGAATAGAAGGGATAGGCAAACTGTTCTACTTACGTCTCCTTTTATGTCAAACAACACAATTAATGTAAATCACAATAAACTTGTAATCCTTCAGAAAGGTATGGTCATTATTGCTAAAATTATCTGTATTAAAATACTGTTGTTCAACTCCACTGATATATAGTAAGGCTTGTTAGGCCCTGTGTTATGCATAATTAAATCAGATTTTGTTTTCCATCTCCTCTCCCTTTACATTTTGCACCATGTAGGGGAAAAAGCAGCCCATCTTGCTGGAGAAACCTATAAAAAATATAGCAGAGGACAAGTAAGAGAGGTGCACGGGATGTCCAATAGCCTATTGTTCATAAATTAACAACAGAAGGAAAATAATTAAAAATGTTTATTAAAGGTACATATTTCATTAGAAAGTAGATCAAAGTATTTCAACTGCAGTATTGTAACTATAATGTTGAGAGATGGATACATGGATTACAGAACCCAAATTTGAAAGCAGGGTTTTCACCTACGACAGTACTCTTTCCCATTCAATTAACCTTTAGGGTAATCAACCACCAGGATTTGCCACCAACCACCCACAGCATACCTGGGATTGAGGGGATTCTGGAGACGATTAAGATTGCATATCACAATAGCCCTGATGAGAGTGGTACAAATGGATAGGTATCTATTTATTCAAGGCACCTATTGTCTATTGTACTGACTTTCACATTTTATTCAATCATAAAAACTTGAGAACATACGTCATGTAAAGTAAACATTTTAACGGGGGGTGTGTACGTGTGTCCCTGGCATCTGTTGTAGGTGTTGTTCTTTGTAAAATTTTCAGGGCCAGACTTCCCCCTAGGAAGACTAGACATGTGTCTAGGGCACCGTGTCTCTAAGGAAGTAAACAGGTGGGTTTAATGGCACCAATCCCCGCCCAGTTCCAACCCATTTAGTATGTATGTCTATAATAATAAAATTTAATTTATTTTTCATTTTTTCTTGTATCTAGAGATGCTTGCAGAACTTCGCCTTTGTATGCACTCACAAACACGTTTTTCAAGTTCAAGGTGCTCAGTCTGCTTTGTTTGCTTCTTGCAAAAACAAAAGCATCCTAACATGTATATTTTTAGCTAAACTGGTGTTTTTTATTCATTAATCTGTAAAAAGGATAAATTTCATTCCTTCAATTTTCAGAAATGAGTTGCTATGTTAGTGGCATTATTTTAATGAGCAATTTTTCTGCCTTGGCTCATAATTACGCAGCCAGCACGATACAACTGACTTCTTTGCTAGACACAAGCTGGTTCGCAATGTGATATCGTTGGCCTTGATCAATCTAATTTAGTGTGACCCACCCGTGCTCTAAATCTTCACATAACTATTAACAAGGCAAGAGCATAGCTTGAAATTTCTAATCACATTTGAAAATGGCAATTAGGTTGTAAAATACGTTAGATTAGCTGTTTTGTGGATTTAAATACAATTGTGAAATATCTGCACCAGCAGAGCCCATCTAGTGGCTAACCAGCTGCTGATGGCCTGAAACAACATTCATTATCATGTCACATTATGTTAATGGTATCTGCAGTTAACCGCTAGAGAGAGGAGAATAACTATTCAAAGGTAAAGGCTATGCATAGGCTTGGCTAGATATCCTTGAAAAATAAAGCTATTAATAAATATTACTATATTGGAGAAAAATAGATGACCAAGAAAGCATTCATGAAGCCTCTCCTCAGATGCAGGTGAGTTTCAGTTAGCCTAATCTGGGAAATTCCCTGGGGTGGTGATGTAGAGATGGAGATTATAGATCTATAGGATAGTCATTCACCGTAGGTGGTAAAGGCCACTAGAGCAAGGGAATTTAGCGATGCTGAGTTTGTAGAATTCTATCCTGCAGAAAAAAACAAACCTGAAAACAGCACAAGGTAGCACAGAGGATACTTGCTTGGATACAGTATCTCAGAATTTCACCTAATATTACATAAAGTATTATATTAATATTACGTCTGGCCCCTAACGTAATGGGCGTAGCCTGCTTGAAAATGGATTGTAAGACGTAAGCAGCCAGAGCTACCACTAGGCCTCTTCCTCAAAATGAGTTCTAGTTCATACCTCAGAAATGTTCAGGGTCCCCTGGACGTGAAAGCTGAGCTGTGTACCTCTGCTGGACACAACGTACATGAAACATCCTCTATCCTTCCAAGACCTTACCGTACAAAGAATCGGGAAAAAGAAACCTTCCATGAACTGCGTGACTGAATCCGTGTAATAGAAGTCTTGCTTTTCCTTTTTTTTTTTTCTACAGAACAGTAGCCGAAGGAAGGTTGTAATTACAAGTAACAGTAGATTGAGCAACTGATTATGTGATTCCTGAACAAACTATTTCCTGTACAAGCCATTAAAAAAGCTTCATATGAACAACAGTAGAATTCATTCCCTATGAATAACAGTGTTGTCTTTTGTATTTCTGTTGGTTTTGTTAACGTGGGATGGATATCTTCCTGCAGTATGCTGGGTGCTGTCTGGATCATGGACATTAGGCATTGGTATACTGTTACCTTTTCAATCCCTTTCATTAGAGAGACAATATAACGTTCACATAACCCGTTCATTATCTACACCATGACCATGTTACATGCGGCGGTAACATTCAGCGAATGCCATTCATCTAACATTTGTTTGGCATGTTTTAGCAGCCAACGTAACCAACTACTAGTAAGAAATTAGACCGCTACCAAGTAAAAGGTGACAATTTAATAGAAAAATTATAAATATATTTGGCCAGTGGGAAACTGCATGTTTTTTTTATTAAACCAATGACTACTGATACCAACTTCATATAAATTTAGTCTCAAAAGCATTAACGCTAAATTAGTAATGCTGTGAAATCTGCTGGCACACTGTAAATAAAGTGTAATGTGTCATGGTTTGACTTCATACTTAATAGGATGTAAGTTTGCACACGTAAGACCCTCTTCTCCTTACATACTGGTAACGTATGTGCCCATGTGATTAAAATATACATAATGAATCACGGAATTTGATTGCACTCTAGAAATACAGTTTAATTACGGTAATTAAAAAATAATATTGCAGTCCTCTGCCTTACACAACTTCTAAAGGTGAGAAGAAAACATTAGGTAAAACATTTAGTGATTTAATCTGAAAATGTGTTAAACGTAATGTTGCGTATTGGACCAAAATCACTGCAATGAAGCAGAAATAAATGCAATACTTTAAGGCTTGGCAGCGCTAGGGCTTTCGCATGGAGCAATAAGCTTTGTTATGGCTAATTTGAGTCTGATAATGGGCTTGAACAAAACCATAAACACAAATCTAATGGTCCTGCAATTACAACTGAATTAGGCGGCAGTTCATACAAAACAAAGGTGGGATACTATTTTTAACATTTTTTTTTTTTAGAAAGTAAGCTAATATACATTCACAAAGAGATAGGATAGGGGATAGCGAGAATGTTCCTCTTGTCTGGTAATATTTTCATATAACACACTTAAACCTTACATTGTATGACTGACAAACGCTGAGAAGTTGGATAGTGGGTTCTCTAAACAATTTTATAATTACTCTGAGAAGATTTTTCTAGTTCCTTGACCAACATTCATAGTGACAGAGTAAAATGTAACTTAAGCTTTAAATATCTATGATCTGACTGTGATCCCAGGCTATAACATCTGAAATAGGAACTTCTGATGCATCTCTACTTTCAAATGTTGTGTGTGTATTGAAAAGGCAAAACACATTGCTTAATTTTTTTCCTGTTTTTAATATATAGGCACACTACCTGTTTAAAAAACAATACCATAGTAAAAGAAAGTATATTTTACAGACATATTTACCCTCAGCCACCGACTCTGCATCATACACCAATCAGCCATAACATTATGACCACCTGTCTAATATTGTTTAGGTCCCCATTTTGCCACCAAAACAGCCCTGACACGTCGAGGCATGGACTCCACTAGACCTCTAAACCAGTGTGCTCTTACCCAGTCGTCTAGCCATCACAATTACGTCGCTCAGATCTATACGCTTGCCCATTTTTCCTGCTTCTAACACATCAAATAATGTTCACTTGCTGCCTAATATATCCCACCCACACACAGGTGCCTTGAAAAAGATTATCAGCGCTATCCTCTTCACCTGTCAGTGGTCATAATGTTATGGCTGATCGGTGTCATATGGTGTGGAGGACCTTCGAATGAAGTCTTCAGGGGCCAGCACAGGCCTCACTAGTGTAAATGGGCAGTTGGGGAAGATCTTCCCTGTAACTGGTCCATTGAGGAGTGGAACACCAGGGGGTCTGATTATTCAAGAGGCTGAGGGGTAGGTGGACTGCCACCTACTCTGTTTATGCCAGAATACATTGTGGTTTATAGAATTTATAACAGGATGAAGTTTTTGTAAAACTAATTTAGAATCCTAGCAAATTCTTGGTAAAGCAAGGGGAAGGCTGGCACCAAACCTACTTAGGAAATCATTGTTAATGTACTGTCAGGGTATTTGAGGGATTGCAGGGAAAGTTGAACATTTCAACTCCTGGAACCAACACATGTTCCCCTAAACACAACCCCTGCAAGCCAAGTAGCTGAGGCAGTGAAAGATGCAAATCCTGCAGAATCCATCCATACATTTGTAAGATGTTGTGCCTCTCTGCGGTTATTTGATTTTATTAAGTGCAAGCTTGTAGGAGCATTGCAATTTCAGCTTACACCCGCATTATCATGCATTAAGGGACAACCTAAAGTTAAATTATCCCACAATAAGGGTCAAGTTGGACCTGCAGAATGCATAGTTCAATCAGTAAGGTGCAATTTAATGTTAGAAAGCACACTACAGCCACCATACATGATAAGAACCTTGTATGATACATTTGGGCATACAGGATGCAGAAATTCATCACAATCCTCTATACATTTACTCAGCAGCCTCCCCCAGGTATTTTGCTTGATTGGATGTCTTCCATACTTATCACAAGCAAGCTAAAGTGAGGTGATTTGCAGGAAGTCTAATTAAACCCACCCAAACAAACAATTCCAGCTGCCAAAAGTAGTATGAACTGCAGAAAACAGGTGGAAGTCCTAAGACACCTGCCAGGAATAGCCTCTTAATACTCAATGAAGTTAATACGTCCTGAATGCAACTCTCCAGTAAAATGTGGATTTAATTAATAACCGTCAGTTTATCCAGTAGGCTGCCTTGGAGCTTTATGAAGAATGGGAACCCCATCATGACCTCGCCAACAAGCTAGTGTGAAGCAACAGAAAAACTATTCTTGTCAAGTAACCTTACTTTGTTTTTGGCTAAACAGTCTTAATATAAATTTGCATTCAATAGGAACAAAGCACATTCAACATGCTATCAAAAGGTGAAAAGTAAGCACACATATAATATATATATTATCTATAGGTTTGCTCATCCCATGTAGTTGGCCAGCCAACTATACACACACACACACCACAAGATGGAGATTACATCAGGACTTGATATAATGTATTTTATTAAAACATTGCAAGTATCATTGGTTGAGAAGTCATATACAGTACAAAAGATTATAGGTTTTTGGATAAGAGATCAGTTTGTAGCCACCCCTCTTTGACCACATCAGAGAAATGTGTCCTTGTGAGTAAAATCACAAAAACAGCCTTTAACCAACAGTGCTTTTCTTAAACAGATTTCCAGTTTGTTTAGTTTAAAGTTTTTTTTTTTTTGTTTTTTTTTTTATAAAAAGAGAAGGCTCAGACAAATCTTATTTTTACAAGGCACTACAGTATAAATATCCCCAAACAATAAGGGGGTCAAAGTGAACATTGGGTCCCAGCGCTTCCCTGAGCCACACATGATTTGTAGTTTCAAGGCTACAGAACAATTCATTTTTTTCATATTTTAGGATTTCCCACATGCAACTATAGGTACAGAAAAAAAAACACCAAGAAAGGGAAAGAAATTCTCTTCCATGTGCAATATCAATGCCGAGTTATATAGATTTAAATATGATCATGCATTTGCACATAGGGACAGATGTAGTAGTATTGTTAAATACGCATGGCCATCATGGTTACATCGTACTTGTTTGTAGCTAGTTTAATCAGGGTTTCTTCATATTACGTGTTAGTATACACACACATATATTATATAAAAGAAAGAAGTTTCATTAGATTAGTTGGTTTGTATACATGACAGAAATCACCAACATTTTGCAGGCTCTGCATAAACTGAAGACTGATAGGATTCAGTAATTAAAGTTTCTTTGCACTTGCGTGTGTATATATAAACAAGAGTTTGTCCTTTGTATCACTCCCACCCTCAGTTCTGTGCAGTTTTTCCTCCCCATCAGAGAGCAAGTCAAATTTCCACCCTCCATAGGTATTGCACATTTTCATGTTATGGACTTGTTGTGCTATCGGTCCATGTAAGAAACAGACGGACCCACTTTCGATGTGAATACTCAGCTCATAAGCGCGACTGTACTTTCATTATACCCTCCAAAGATCCCAGAGAAAAACTCCACTGCCAGGCGGACATGAATTGGAATGAAAACGTAAGAGCTGTAGATCATCATTGCAATGGCAGTCACTAGAACGGTGTTGAAAATAGATTGTTCCCAGGGCTCCAGGACATAGCTACAGGTTATCAGAAGGTATTGGTAATACAGCCAGGAAAGGTAATCCTTGATGTGTTTCACATCCATCCCTGCAAGGTATCTGCAACGCCAAGCCTGAAATAAAACACAGGATTTGTTATAATTTGAAAAAGGGATTGCAGCGATGGTTATATGGAGAAGCCAGTGGAGATTATAGTAGCAGCGTGCACATCCATGTCCAGTGCAGCGGGGAATGAGTGATCAGGCAGAGAGATGGGTACAGCATGATAAAAGTTGGGGGAGAGAGAGAAATAAGCAGATATATGGGGGAGTCAAAGTTTTGTTAAGGGGTCAGTAGATGAAGAGTAAGAAAAACTATTCTTGCTTTGTTATACGAAATGGACCGGAGTGGTGAAAGCCAGGAGTAGTGAGACTGATTAGAAGGGAGTTGCAATTAATATAGGGAACTGAGACAGTGGTACTGTAATCACCAAGAGACTGAAATGTTACATGTAAAGATTCCAGATCAAAATGGCTATGGTTATGGCAATAAAGCCTAACAGTTTAATTAAAGTGATGAACAACTCTCCACCCTAACCTCAGATGACCACTATACTTAAATATTTGCAAAGTTCTTAACTGTTCAAATGAGGTTTTTGGATGTACAAAAGAAACCTGAAAAACACGCTTCAGAACAAAAGGATTCCATCAGTGGGCATAGTCTTGGATTGCTACATTGGTTTCCAGGCATCTGGAGTTATCCCCCACACAACGCATGCTAACAAAGCTATCAGATTCATACAACAATACAGCTCATAAGCAATTGTTAGTAACAGACCTGGACTGCACGTACTAGGTGAAAAAAGAAAAGTCTCATAACTCAGTATCTTTCATCCTTACAAGATATCCTACATCAGGGGACATTTTGCCAAAAAAAGAAAACAGAAAAAACCAGAAAAACCCAAAATGTGATTTTTGACTACCTAGAGGATTTATTCACTAAACCAAACATTGTAGTTCAGTACAGGTAAACTATGCATTGTGTATAGTTATATTATTTATTTATTTGAACTAGACTCATGGTCTAAAAGATCCTAGAAGAAATTCCAACAGGTATCTTCTAATACTTCACAAACAGAAATACATAATCTAGAATAAGTAGTTTATGTCAATAGAAAAATGCAGTGGTTTATCTAATCCATACACAACCATTCTACCAAACATTTCAAATGTGGACCACCGCATTTCACCAATAATTGTCCTCTCTTACCACCTAAACACTTGATTTGGGTCACATACTAGAGACACTTTTCACTCATAGAATTGTTTGAAAGAGTCAATTTTTCATAAAATTGTATTTTTGACCAGTGAGAGGTTGGCAAGATGCCAGCTTGGAGGTCACATGGAGATGTTTGGCCTTAACTGTACACATTAACCTTGCTAGACAGAAAGCAGTTTTAAAAAATATTTCCAGTATAAAAAGAGAAAAAAAAAATAGTTTAAGAGATTACTTGAGATAAAATTAACTACTACTGCCCCCCCCCAAATAAAAATAACCCCACTTAGGTCAAATACTTATACTCGAGCTAATGTTAGATATTGATGTTCAAATGTTGTGTGAATAAACCTTGGGAATCTGGTAGTGTTAGGTAAGTTGACATTGAAAAACCTAGAGAGAAAAATTAAAAAGAACTTACCTGTTAACAGTGTATGAAGATGTACTCAAAAATCTCAAGGAACTGCAGAGTCCTAATCTTGAGAACCTAGAATAAGAAAATAACGTAGAGTGGTTCACCTACATCTCATAACACAAATCCTGACCACACAAACATTAACACCTGGTAGGAGGTGACAGAGATCATCAGGATGGCTGCATGAAACTAGAGTCCATCACTTGTAGGCTTACAGCAAAACAACCTGCCTTAGTGATTGTTACCATAGATGCTCAAAACGTAGACCTGTTGTCCTCTAAACTCAAACGGCCTCCCAATGTTTAAAGGGAGCATCATGAGCGAACCTTTTAAACTTAGACATCAATTAAGACAAACAAAACAAACCTGTTTTTGTTGAAATCACCACTAATTATTTGGTGTGGTCAATGAGTACAGAAAATATGTTAAACAGCAAGCGCCTTTAGGCGAGATTAAAGGGTTGGAGAAGAAAATCATGCCATTCACATGGAGACCACTTTGTGTATTGCACTTATTTACCCAAAGGGAAAAAGTGTTCTGAGTTCAGTTAAACACTCACACAGAGATATACATCTATTATCAGGTCTGAAGCAATACTGATCGACATGAAAGGTTATAGTAAAACAAGTGATGGTATAAGGGACTGGGAAGGGGAGGTTGAGTGGGGTGTCATAAATAATTGGCCTGGAGGTGAAAAATGCAGAGAGGGAGAGAGATGACCAAAAGTTTGGTAGTGTGTCAGGAAACCAGACTCTTAATGTGTTTATTGGTTTCCCTATGTTATTTGTTCTGTCCTTTGGTTATCTCTCTCCCTCTCTGCATTTTTCACCTCCAGGCCAATTATTTATGACACCCCACTCAATACATACCATCATCACTTGTTTTAAATTATAACCTCTGTCATGTTGACCAGTATTGCTTCAGACCTGATGAAGGGAGGATAACTCTTGAAAGCTTGTCTTTTAAATATTTTTAAATATTATGTTAGTCCAATAAAAAGAGTATCACCGCATACTCTGTTTTTTTTTTGACATCGTGTCTACTGGACTAATACAACTAAACCCATATAATATATATATATATATATATATATATATATATATATATATATATATACACATACACACACACACACACATTGGGGGAATAACTGTACCGGATTCATTTTAAGGGTATTAAGAAATGACAAAAAGCAAAAAAAAAAAAACCAAAACAAAAAACAAAACAAAAAAAAAACCAATACAATAAAAACAAACCTGAAATACAAATACAAAAACTTGACTTTCTGGCCAAGCCCATTTGTTATCATAATGCAGGGTATAACGGAACAAAAACATCCCAAAGGAAGTCATTCATAATACATACAATTAGGGCTGTCTCCTATTTCTAGATAAACTAAACCACTAAAAAAAAAAAAAGAAGAAAAGTCACCAAATATAATGTTCTTCATTTGCAGTGTACATGTATGATGAACACCCACATCTATTTGATAAATGCCCCCCCCCCGAAGTTAAAACCAATTAGTTTTCATTACTATACCATTCGGTTTGGCATATATATAACATTTCCCCTTCATATATAGCCTAACTTCAAAATCAATGACAAAAAAAACGAAACGCACAAAAAAAACCTAATTTCTATCTAAGTTGTTTCCAAAAGTTTGTATCATTTTGTCCCTCATTGCTTCTTTGTACATAACATATTAACATATATCAGACCGGCGTATTATCTTTTAGATCTATACCGAGAACCTCCTGCCATCAGATCCGAACTAAACTACTAAGACGAAAAGCGGACCGCTACATAACAGTTAACCCGTTCCCTCCCAGCAACCCCAAAGCCCGCAGAAGGCTAGGGGTATTAACTATTTCAGCGTCATAACAAACCCCACGTGGGTTTAGCGACCGCACGCACTCGTTAACCACACATCGTTAACAGACGCAAACATCCCCCAGTGGCATCGGATCGCTATTATTACAGATCGCTCGGCATGACCCCGGTTATTGATAGAGGAGACGCGGGGCTATAACAGAGAGACAAAGCGATCTATTGAAGGATAAAGCGCTCACCTAAGATCTGACCGAGTAAAGCGTGCCTCTGGTCCTCAGACGGATTCCTGCACGATATGTGCGAAAAGTGAGATAAGTTCCCCTACACAGGTGTAGCTGCCACTCCCAATTTCCTGTGTTTTTTTTTTTTTTTTTAAACAAATAAAAGCCTCCAATATAGAAAACCTGAATCGAATGATTAATTATTGAGGGCAAAACACGCAGTTTAAATGGGGGGGAAGATACAGGAATGTTACTGGCCGTACCTTAAATGTACACAGAGCAGGTGCAGAAGGAATCCATCGTCCCAAAGGCAGGTATTCGGATCTAGAGAGACCGCTTTCTGAATATACGACTGGCGAGACTATACGCCTATTCTATGAGCAGCGATCCGGGAGCTGCGCAGATTGAGGGGTGCTGCTGGTGTATACAGCCTGTGCCTTAATATGTCGCATCTATGAGAGTAAATCGCTTCTAAATATATATGCTTGACGCCAACGCTTTATTATCTGTCTATCTGCATTCCAGGCATTTTAAGGTACAGATTGTTTTGAAACTATATGGACCTTGAAGAATGCGGTCAGTATATGTAATAGTCCTATTGCTATCTGGCAATCAGACCGACCTGATTGTAATTCGTTTATAAAGGTCCCCCAATAAGTGTAGAGAGAGTTATCTGATTAAATCCCCATTATTTATTATAATATATCATATAATAAAATATTTGATAACTGGCAAGTGCTGATCCTATAGAATCAGTCTATTCTTGTTACTTTATAGGGACACTCCAGCCATCATATGGACTTTAATTCACATGATAAAGGTGCATGGCCCCTTTATCCCCCCCCTCACCCACCTCCACCCTCCACCCCCCCCCCCTCACCCACCTCCATCCTCCCCCCCTCACCCACCTCCATCCATTTCAGCCTCCGTGCATATGATACATTTACCACCATTCAGCCCCAGCACTGGATCCATTGATTTTAATGGGGCAACTTTCCTGCCACTGGTGCTTCAAGCTGAGCAAATATTTATTCTTATTCTTTCATTGATATGACCTCACACTTTATGTGTAGGGTAGAGCTGTTCACATAGGTTTCTATATTTTTCTTATCTATCCCTTTTATTTAATGTCAGCTTTTCAATTACTGCATTCTGCTGATGTCCATCTACAGGAGAATTATGTATAGGCTCAATTCACACACGCAGATTTTAGGAGGGAGAAGCATATGTATAGATCGAATAATGCAAATGTTTACTCATGTGAAGACTCTGTCCCTAATCAGTCCTTGGTCTTGTCTTAGATTTAGGATAGCTTCATGCCTACCCCATGTATGTTTAAATCCCCTCACTGTATTAACCTCTACCACTTCTGATGGGAGGCTGTGCCATTTATCTACCATCTTCTCCAAATGGGTGCATATTGACTGCCTGTCCATATCGGTAAAAGTTTGAAACTAACTAATCTACATGATAATAACACTTGACTTGTCTGTATAACCGTTTTCATTGATCTATTGCACCACCTATAAATATATCGCCCATCGCAGTATATATATTTTTATTAATCATTTGACTATAACGGGAATAAAGAGATTTTAAAATATAATTACTGGTTTGGGATTTTAAAAAAAAAATATTTAACATAAATGCACCCACAAAAAGAAGGTCTGTTGTATCATCAGAAATCCAAACATTGTTCACCCTTGTTGCTATGAGTTGTCAATGTTGTTTGGCTGTGGTTGCCTATTGTTGGCTATCTAGTGTAATTGTGTCGCGTAGAAATGCAGCAACCATTCTTTGGGTGCAACGGGGTTAACGTTACTTTCTGATGGCGAAATTGGAAAACTTTTTAGTTGCTGGGTTTATTGGTCTAATGAAGGCTTTGCTTACTTCTGGTTATTTTATCCCTAGATTTTCGGAGAATGAAGCCATCACAGAAGTGGACACACTATGAATCCTTCTTCTTACTGCTGAATGTCTGTTTTTCAAAAGATATTTTACATTTCTGTAACTTTAGCTGACTGTGGCTTTTCTTTGCTGTAGAAAATGTTAGACGTATGCATTAATTTTCTTCCAGACTCTCTTCTATCTAACCGGCACTCGTCATGGTAGCTTTACCTAGGGAAGTGTATTTTTGTTTTAGAGACATGTTAGACTATTCATAATTATAGGGTAGAAATACACCTACCCCCATTATTTCCCTTCTACATGCCAAACCGAATGGTATAGCAATGAAAACGAAATGGTTTTACGTGCCCCCCCCATAAAGTTATGAAATAGATGTGGGTGTTCATCATACACACATAGATTGCAAATGAAGAACATTTTATATAATGTATTACAAAATTATTCTAAAGAAACAAAATGTAGATAGACAATACATTTAACCAAGTCTACCAACCTTCTTGCAGCTTAGAGGCAGATGCTTTTGATGACAACAACCCATCACCATTAATTAAATAAATTAAATAAATACTAAAACAAAATTGTGTGTGTTTGTTACATTTTAATTTTGGGAAGGCAAAATGGAAGCTGCCATCCACATTGATCAGATTTTTTGTAATGTTACTTTTTTTTTTAATTGCTGGAAAAATTGTCTATCCTTATCGCTACAGAGGACCCCATTGCGGATATCTTTTGAAAAGTGGAAGCCAGTCATTCCCTAATTACAGCTATATGTGTATGTTCAAGTAACTGTATTTTTTTTTGGGGGGGGAGTTAGGAGTAGCAAATGTGTTGTTTTTTTTTTACCTCTAGTAGAATACAGAGTAATAGGGCACTTACGCTTAGCCCCCTCTTATCTCTACTATACCGGTTGCACTGTGACTATTTACCAGGGATCCATACTGATGGTAATACGTGGGTGTGATCAGCCAGCAGGTGCAGGGTGATCAGAGATCCCCACAGGCTCTATACAGACCCCTGCTGAGTCTCTACTCCTTTGCTGAGTCCTCCCAGTCAGTGTCAGCGGTTAACACTTACTGGAAGAGAATATACCAACAACCAGCGACATTTTCCTGCTGGTGCAAAAACATCTAGACATACTATTACACCCAAAGGGTCACCTTGATTTTTTTTTTTGTTTTTTTTATTTAATAGTATGTTCATTAAGTTGTTAAGTGGTTTAAGTAATAATGTTTTATAGAGATAAAACTTGAAGTACATTGCAATAAAAAAAAGAGGGTATGCTAGAGGAGAAATGGATAAAACGCTCAAACCATTATCAACATTACAAAGATGGCAACAGACTGACAAACTACATTCTGTTAACTGTGGACCCTTAAGTGCCAAATGCTCAGAGAAGTAGCTTCACACTATAATAAATACATTTTAGACACCGTCTATGTATTGTGATTTACAGGAGGATTTATTTTGAGGCCGTTTCCCCGCATGTATACATCCTCATGCTTATAGTAGTTTCTGCCAATGAACCTAAGAAATGTCCCTTTTTTAACATCATTGATGAAAGCTTCCACTAGCTTGTGCTTTTCCAATCTGTGTAATTCTTTGGTCTAAAGGTACTGTAAGTGATAAGCCTATGATTATATCCCTGAGGATGAAATGCATCAGGCTCGCTCGCGCTTTTGTGGGTAATGGATATTTTAACACATCAACTGCTGTGTTCTTTCTTTCTATTACCCTAATAAAAGCAATGTTTTATCTGGTATAGCCTGCAGATTTTTTTCAAACCCAAATCCGTAAAAGAGGACTAGGATCCTGATCCTGCATGATCTGGATTATGAGTTTTAAACTTGACCAAGTTCTTTGCTGTTGTATTTGAAACTATATGATTTTATTTTAGGGGAGCTGGGGTAAGTGTTATAAGGGAGTAAAATGAGCATTACAATTGGTTTCCTGTGCTTAAGTCCCACTTCTTTATTTGTTACCTGTAGCAAGGAATAATCTTGCATATCTTGAGAAGAAGTTAACCGCTCCCATGGTTGCCACATAAGGTGCGTTTCTAATACATAGGATTTGTCTTTCTTGTTTATAAATACCAGTAAAGAAAACATATGTATGCGATAAACTGGGGACAGCTACATTTGGGGATGTGGCACATCTGCCTAAAGCATCTTCCGATCTCCAGCACCCTAATCTTACCTGTACCCTCAAATTTTGGAACCCTAGTGGCACACCCTTCTATGTAGCACAGGAACCTTAACTGAGGATTTTAGTCAATTTCTTTAAGCAGGTATTACAGTTTTTAAGGACATTACACTACTAGGCGGTGGGATGATCAATAGATAAAACCGGTTAAAGACCCACATACCATCCCTCAACCCAACCACGTAACGGAATGCGTCCAGTGTTATTACTTGATAAGATGTCTTACGGAGAGTTCAACAGGGGATCCCGTAAAAGATGGACGCAAAACCAAACAACCCGCTGCTATCCATGAGATCGGTGCATAACCTATATTAAACTCATTTTTATACCCTGTGCGATCTCTTTGTGTTTTCATTTAATGTACACTATACTGTGCTTGCCTGTGCAATGCAAAGTATTTCATCACAGAATCAAACAATGTTAAGCCTAACTAGGATACACAGTTTATGTATTTGAGGAATGCAATAAAGAATGGTATCTGGCTAACGATCGCAAAGAAAAAAAAAAGTAGGACGAAACTGGGTGTATTTGTATATTTTGCAACATGTTATAAACAGGATATAATACAAACATAATTTTAGGATAAATTACAAAGCCTGCTTCCTGGCCTTAGGTGGGGCCTTCAGTGTTTAGCGATTGAAGAAATCTTTCTATTGATAAACATTTTTCATGAACATAAATGCATCCCTTACACTGAATCAATACACAATTCTCTATTTGTTTATTATCATCCTTGTTTAACCACGTGACATCCTATTTAAAAGAAACTAAAGCAAGAGACCTTTTAGTGTGCCTAAAATAGATTGATCCGTACTTCCAATGAGCCTTGTACAAAAATGTACATCTGTCTGGCAAATGCGCTTTACAGTTCACAGTAAAAGAATAGGTACAACAGATGCAGTCATATAATGAGAACAGTGGTTTACAATCATCTTAAAGTACAATAGGTATGAATAGCTCCATAGAGTTTACAGTCTAAATAACTTTTACTATCCGTAAGAGACTAGACACAAGTAAAAGTAGATTTGCGTCCTATGACCTTTGACCTTTATATTTTAAAACTATTTAATGTAGACATTCTGTAGCAGCTCATACAGTGTGATACACTTCATCTGTTTAATAAGCCTGCTAAATTTGCTAGAAACATTTTTTTTTTTTTTTTTAGGTTGGCATATTCTGGGAAATGCATTTATTTTTCATTTTTACCATTATAGATAAGATAGGTTTCATAGTATATATTTATAGTGTGCGTGTGTACAGGGCCGGCCTTAGGGATGTGCGACCTGTGCGACCGCACAGGGCGCCATGGTAGCAGGGGCGCCTGCCCGGGACTTAACTTAAAACATCGTTTTTTTTTTAAACTTTATTTAACATTATTCATGTTTGAAGGGGCAGTGGGGAGGGGTAGTTTGAAGGGGCAGAGGGGGGGTAGTGAAGGGGGGGCACCAGAGGAGTAGTCCGCACAGGGCTAAGGCCCGCACAACGCCTAAGGCCGGCTCTGCGTGTGTATATATGTACGTGTATAAATATACAGTTGTGCTCAAAAGTTTGCATACTCTTGGAGAACTGGTAATATATGAGTGAGTGAGCAGGCAAAACACATTTCATATTCAATGGTAGGTGATAACAGAATGGCACAATCCTAAAACAAAACATGGCAACAAAGAAAAAAATGAAATTACCCCTATTCAAAAGTCTGCATAACCTTAGTTCTTAATATTGTGTATTGCCCCTTTAGCATCAATGACAGCGTGCAGTCTCCTGTAATAGTTGTCTATGAGGCCCCAAATTCTTGCAGGTGGTATAGCTGCCCATCTGTCATGGCAAAATGCCTCCAGATCATGCAAAGGTTTTGTTCGTCTTGCATGAAACGCATGTTTGAGATCTTTCCAGAGTGGCTTAATTATATTAAGGTCAGGAAATACATTTTTCTAATATAACCACTGGAGGGTCAACTTGGCCTTGTACTTAGGGTCATTGTCGTGCTATAAAGTCCAAGAGAGCCCCATGCACAGCTTTCGTGTGCAAGAATGCAAATTGTCTGCCAGTGTTTTCTGATAACATGATAACATGCTGCACTCATCTTGCCATCAACTTTCCCAAGATTCCCTGTGCCTTTAGTGCCCCCCCCCCAAGAAAACATCAGTGGACCTCTACCATGCTTCATAGTGAGGATGGTATTCTGTACCTGGTCTAGATATGCCCAACCGCTAGAGAACTGAAAGGCGGTTACATAGAAGTACACATGTAAAATCATAAATACAAAGGTAACAGAAGACATCTTTCTTAAAACAAAACCAGTAAATATTTTGGCATGTAATATATTTATTCTGGGTTACCTTTGAATTTAAAATAAATCATAGGATCCCAAAGTCATCATTACTTGGAAGACCTTCTGAAATGATAGTTGTCTACTATTCCAATAAAATTACTTGCAAACTAAGCAGGGAGAGAAAATAACTTTCTAGTCAGAGATTCACTTCTGGTTGTATGGGTTGTATATTAATAAAATATGGAAAGGGGACTGTGCAACCTAAAAATTCTTAAAAAGGCATACACTGCTTGCTAGAATTTTAATAAAAACAAAGCAGAAATTCAACACATACACAGCGAATGCCCTTCATAAAATACCTACTAGGCATAGATATTGGGGATCTCATCACATTATATGGCCATACGTTGTTTAGCCTGCCATTACGTCACATTGTGACTGTTTTGGGTTAACATGCGGTGCCGTCCCCCCGATTCAGCTCCTTGGTAAACAATATAGCCATAAAAAAATAGATATAACTCACCAAACATGGGCTGTTGATGTAGCGGTGGGCTAAGCAATATATGACCATAAAGTTTGAAACAATCTTCAATATTCATATTTGGTAAATAATTGCTTTGTTTTACATAGACTAATAATGCATAATTAGTCTGGTGAGAGCAAGAAAACATCGTATCCGTGTATAAGTTAATGCAGTATTATTATTCTACTGCCTTTAAACCCAGGCTGAAAATACAAACCTAGTAGATTAGGGAAATTAATTTTATGTGCAATTGATGCTTTCTGTTAAAATCTGTGGGCTTGGCTGTTGCTACAGTAATCCCAAATGAAAACATTTTAGAAAAAAAATGACACTAATATCAAATGAAGCACAATATAAAATGCATTTTTCTTGAGAAATTAAATGTGAACTTGTAGTGGCATTCCTTCAAAGATTTAGTAGAGACATATTTCAAAAAGCGAGAACAATGAAAACTGTGGTGATACATCGTTTCAAAAGTAAACAACGGTGCAGCAGGTACTTTTGAAAATCAGGTTAAAATAGAAATAATTGCGCAAAGTACATTTTTGGAATGTTTCCATTTTTTTTTAATGGACTTTAATGCATATAATAGGTGTATAGTCCATTTTAACTCTTCATATGGTCCATTTTACAAATGTGGGCCCTTTGCCTATCCTCCAGCATATGGCCCTTTGCCTATTCTCCAGCTAAATGCTTTGTAAGTACTTTGCAGCCAATTAATGGCGAGAGATTTTAGATCATGGAGGAATAAAGAATATTTTGCGTCATGGCTGCACATTTTGTGAATGGTAAGCGTTTTGTTTTTTTAATTGTGGAAAAATGTACATATGCACATATGCATTCTTCTATAGTGAGGGTATCAGGGACGTTAAACTTTAAAGACGCACGATGGGATGCAATTTTGGTTATAGAATTCCACCATTAAAAAGGAACATTTCATTAGTTTCTATGAAATAGCACCACTTTGTACTCTTTTTTTTTATTTATAATTCCCTACATCTAACCACATTGCCCATGTCAAGAGTAGAGAAGTTGGGAAACCAATCTCAATTTTCAATAGAGACCAACCTAACCAAAATGACCACTTGATTTATTGGTAACATGCCTTGTACTTTTGTAAACAGATGCTGTTGGTACCCAGAAACCCAGAAAATTTTAGGCTGTATAATCAGGACAGGAGTAACATGGACAGTGGATGGGTGACATACCTATGAGTATGGCCACATCAAGAGTGGTGGAGCTACTGATGCCCCAAAAATGTATCCATTGGCATGTGTCTCTTACCTAATGGAGAATTTGTGCCTGGGTTATTGGGGGATAAGTAAAAAGTTTCAGGTTACAAATGGAATGTAAAAAAAAAATCTATACATTGTATAGAAAACCTTTGAGTCATCTAGTAGTGGGGAAGTACATAAACTAAGAAATGCATCACCAGAGCAAAGTCTATATTTATAAAGGCAAACAGTTGCACACTATACTTCATATCTCTCAAAAGAAGCTTCAAAGTTATATATATATATATATATTGAAATATTTTGAATTTATGTATTTTAAATTGATGAATGGTGGACAAACATTCTCACTTGAGGTTTCAAAACCACTGAAAACTGGACTTTTTAGATAAACACAAAGGTTAGGCCAAGTCAGTGTATGCTTAAGTTAATATATATATATATCTCCAAACCAGAAATGCAGTCACCTGTAAGCCAAGTTTTGCTTTAAATACAGACGTAAATTTCAGTCACATTCTTCTACACCTATTTGACACCAGCTTTATGTGAGTCCACAGTGCTGCTACTGGACATTTTTAACTCCAGTAAGGTCACCATGGTATCATCAGTTATGCAAAATGCAACAAAACCATTTGCTCTCCATCAACCAAAATGTATTAAAACAGAAAACATGGTGTAGTATAAAAACACTTATGGGTATGGGAATGTTGTATATGGGCAATATTTTCAAACAATGTTGTTGATCAAAATGTCTGTCTACTTTATTTAAAATATGACTGCACTTATTTTACCTTCCTTTTATTATAGGGTAAACTGTGAAGTACTCAGTATATCAACATATGGCTCTGGTCCTGAATGGGTTACTTCTTGTTCATGTTTATGTGACCAGAAAAGGATGCTGATCAATTGAACATATTTGGTGACAAAGATTAATATTCATAATTTGCACAAATATTGGCATGTCAAAATATTGTCATATAACAATATATGTAGTTTAACTCCTTTGTGACAATTGTCATGCCAAGCACGTCATGGAAAAACATACAGTTAATGACATGCCAGCCATAACATGGTGTTAAATGAGCTTAGAAAAGGGTCAACAATCATATCTTGATATTGAGGCATTCAGCAACTCCAAAAAAAATATTGAAGGTGTCACTTCCTCTGCCAGTAGGGTGATCCCATCCTGTGGTAGATCCTGTGGATGCAATCAGGGTGCCAGGGATGACATGATACTAAAGGGGGGTGCATTAATTCACAAGGGGGTGCTGGCTAGGGGCATCACATACATCAATACTGAGGGGGGTGTTGGGATAAATATACAATGTGAGGCCAGCTGGGAGCATTATGCAATAGTGTGGGGGCATTAGGGTGACCACATTGGCCATGTTTTCCAGGACATCGGAAATGACCAGCCAGGTAAAGTGCTACCCTGTAGTATGGGGGATGTATAAACTCATGGAAGGGAACCAATTAGTCATACTGCAGGGAACAATATGTAAAAAAATGATAATGTCTTGGAAAACATGGCTGCCACCGAATGAGCATTCACCACAGAGGTTCTTCAATCCTGAATCATCTAACAAGGAGTTGAGCCACAAGCTAAGGACAGGGACTTAGACCATCCCAACAGTGAGGGGGCTCAGGTGTAGGCAGGTAAAGCTTGTTACTGAGTGTAGTAGGCTGCAGGCTGGAGTCAGAAATAGGTGACACAGGATGCCAGGGGTTAACACAGAATGGATAATCAGACAGTCATACAAGCCAGAGGTCAGTTCACATTACATCAAAGCCTCTGACCCTCTAGTTTTAGACTATGACCTAACTCTTTTCTAATATTGCCTCTCCTTTCAAATAAGCTTGCCTCCTGTACTTTTTTTTAAATCCCTTTAAGTATTTAAATGTTTCTATTGTATTCCTCCTCTCTCTTCTTTCCTCCGAGCTATACATATTAGATCATTTAATCTTCCTTGATGATCTCTGTCCTGCAAACCAATTGTGTAGGTCTCCACTGAACTCTCTCCAATGTGCCAATATTCTTCTGGAGATGGTGTCCACAGAACCGTACGCAATACTCTAGGTAAAGCCTTCTTTCTACTAATGCCTCTCCTTATGCAACCCAGCATCCAGCTTGCTTTTTCAGACATGTTATTGCATTGATATGTGTGTATGTGAGCATGGATGTGTTTTAGACATGTGCAAAAATTAAGCAGATGTATTATTATTATTATTTATTTTTTATATAGTGCCATCAAAATCTGTAGCGCTGTACAATGAGTAGACAGGACATAACAAGTAGTATGTAACATAATAAATTGACTTACAGAGACGACAGGCGAGGAGGGCCCTGCTCAAACGAGTTTACAGTCTAGAGATTTTCTTTGTAAATCTTTCCCTGCTTTCTCTGCTGGCCACTTTCACTTCTGCCAACCACTTCTATAGAAACATAGTGAGGGCAGATAAGAACCATTCTGTGATACCTGGGAGCTTTTGGGCTCCGGCTAACCTTTGCGGGATGTGGCCAGGACTGCCCACTGACGTTAGTGCTCCTGCTTACGTCGGGGGCGCTCCCCTGACATCGTGGGAAACACCACATTATAAGAGGACAAATGGGCGGGGAGTGGAGCCTATCAAGACCCAACGACCCGGAAAATTTGGGTGTTGACCCGGGGGAACCGAAGAAGTGGTGCTTCTCCCATAGTTCTCCGGGTTGAACCCGAAGAGTTCCCAGGTATGCATTCTGCCCATTTAGTCCACCCAACATCTGAATACTTTCCTTAGTCCCTGGCCTATCCCATGTTTCCTAAACACCTTTGCTGTATTAACATCTGTCACTTCTGCTGGAAGGCTATTCCATGTGTCCACTATCCTTTCAGTAAAGGGCATAGGGGTCCTTTGGTTTCTAATTTTGCCTCTGATTAAAGTCCATGTAAACTGTGCATTAAAAACTTTAAAAACTTAAAAATGGACTGTCCCTAAAATATAACACTGCAAAGAAATGTTTCATCTTGCTGCAACTTGGAGCAAGCTAATATAGAACAATGGAAAATCATCTTTAAACAAATCGAACTTTCGTTACATAAAAAATAATTATTTTCATATGCAAGTGAGTTTTCTAAAAATAGGACACCTTAATTAAGACTGAATGTACAAAATAACTGATTTACTTGTCGTTTTACTTAGAATGTATATGCAGCCATGGAAACTCTTAACTGTTACTGTTTGTGCCAAGCTGTATTTATTTCTACATTAAATTAATGTAGTTAATTGTTATTCAAAGAGGAGAAATCACTAAACTTGATAAAATGTATATTTGTCACAACAGTGGTATTGGCAAGGTTCCTAGTAATAGTGTCAGGCAATCACTCATGCAGGTTCCACTAATTCCACCCAGGGGTTGAGCCCCAAGGATCGACTGGGCCAAAAGTGTGTGAAAGCCAGGTACAATGTCCAAAGGGTTAATCCAGAAGCCAGATCAAAAATACAAAGATAAAAGGTCAAGGGAGCCAGAGGTACATGTAGTCCATGAAACAATGCACAAGTTTGGAACACGGAAGGGACATCAGAAGAAATGGCAAGCAAGTTACCAAGAGAACCAGCTAACAGCTAAGCACAGTATTGACTGAACAGCTATCTTTTATCTTTAACTTTGGCACCCTCCCTGACGTTATTCCTACACAGCCGCTCCTCCTGAGAACCCGGCATCGGCCTCCAGGTTAGCGGACGTGGAGCTGACGTGGCGCCGTTAGAGATGAGGAAGGTGAGCAGCGGAGGATGCACTGCTGTGGTCAGTGTGACAATATTGTCCCTTTTAACAATAAAAAGTGAACATTCCTATTTATTATGGTAAGGAGCCCAAAACTTTATCAGAAGTAAATGCAGTACATTACTAAACTATGAAAATATATTCATAGCTATTCCCTGATGTTTAGATAGAGGTATCAAATACTAAAGAAATAATTTATTTCCAAGAGTTTTTTAACCAGATTGATTAGGATAACAATAATAAGATCAGTTGCTATGCTGGACCATCTTTAAGGACAATCAGTGGTGAGAATCATCTGTGGATGGGGGAACAGCAGCTTTTCTCTTAAATAAGTTATTTATTCTTTTAAATGTTTTCAATAATGCATATTTAGGCACTCAGCTCCTTAAGGACCAGGGCTATTTTACACTACAGGACCAGATCCATTTTTGTGTTTTTACTATGTCTCTGTTCTACTTCCCTCTTTTTCACTTAGTGCACCCACACTAATTACATATTTTTGTGTGTTTAGGACAAGTAGGGCTTTCTTTTGAAACCGTGTTCCTATAAGTAAGACATTTGTATAAATCTGTTTTTAAATTCTTTAAGATATTTTCATATATATATATGGCACTCAACTATCATACACATTAAAAACTAAGGAGAAGCGCTTTATTATGTGATGTTGCATTTTATTTCATGAATCGATCCATAAACTAATTTTATTAGGTAAAAAACATGTATATTAAGATTTTATTTATATAAATAAACCAAAAAGACACGTTCTTATGTCTTACGTCTTATCTAAATGCACATGATGGCATTAGCGCTTTTAAATACAATTTAAACATCATAAGACAGAAAGCAGGAGGTAGTTTAAGAATAACCCATTTACAGAGGCTTTGCATCTCCTTACCAGTTAAAATAAATTAGTTACACAGCATGGCCATCACATAATTTTCAGATATGGAGGTAACAGCTTTTAAGAAAGACAGAATTTAATTTACACAATGAGAATGTCAGTTTATGTAAAGTAAAATTGCGCTGTTTATTTTTGCTATCGGAATGAGCTGAATTTAAGCTTTTCATCAACCTGCGGCTGTTGAAACTGAAATGTCATTTTAAAAACCAAAATGAGTTTGTAAAACACATTCATACATTCATATTCAGTACATTGCATTTGTGAATGTCACTCCGGCGCATTAGGGAGTTATGTTACAAGACAACAATTTTAACAAATTACTGATGACATTTACCACACACAATGCGCACTTTCATGAAGGGGAGGAGGGCTTGCTGTTTTCAGCATGATAGCCAAGTGCCCCCATTAGATAGTGTCCCAAAATGCATTTGAAAGCAAGGGCATTGAAAGGAATCTGGGTATAAATGCCGCCTAAAGTTAAACATAATCTATTGCATCTAGTACTGGTCCATAATTATCAAATCAGAATAACCCAGGAACATATGTCAACTTACCAGACCTCTTTTTCTTATAGCACTATACATATATATATATTTTTTTAATATCTTTATTAATCTCTGATTTAACAGCAGTACAAAAAGTAAAAACATAACAACAAGCCACCGTTAAGTGGCACATCCATGATCACATAGAAAGAGGCGACCTAGCTGCTCTATATATATTATATGTCCACTGCCTACAGATATGTACCCTAATCCCATCCTGGAGCTCATAATATCAGACCGAACATTGATTTTCCATTTTGTATACTACCAAAGAAAAAAAAAAAGCACTATACATATTAAGAGTTAACAAAGGCTTGCAAAAATTGCGATTTTAGAATTTAAATTCTGATCTTAATATGTATAGCTTGGACAAGAGAATACAAGGCATATGATCATGGGCGGATCCAGGAGGTACAAAGGGGCATTTGTCCCTCCCCAGTGGAAGCTAACAGCATGGATAAAGGGGTAAGTCCTGTGTCCTCTAATTTCAGAAAGAAAATGGGTTTGGGCAGGGTCATGTAACGTTGCATGATCCCACAGAAGTAGTGGGGCAGCTCGCACACGCCGTGTGAAGACAAGCTGAAGATTTGCTAAGTGAGTTGCGTGTGTGTGTCTGGGTATGTGTGTGTCTGTCTCAGGGGTGGTTCCAGAACCTGTTCTTGGAAAGGGCACTTACACTAACACATGCACTAGCAAAAGCAGATGCTAACACACACTAACGCAACAAGGCACATTAACTCACATGCGCTAAGACTAACCCAACCAGGCACTCAACACTAATACACAGACACACTATCAAACCTTCACACACTAACATGTCCACCCTAACTGTCAGGCTCTGCAGGGATTTGAAACAGCATCCTTGTGGATTCCAGATTAATCTATCCACCCAGGCCCGGACTGGGACAAAAAATAGGCCCGGGCATTTCAGGCTGAGCAGCCCATTTTTTATGAAAAAACATATATGTACATACACATACATAATACTTGGTCATTCAACATGGGAAGCCTGAAGCCACAATTTAGTGCGACTAATCTTTGAAATAAATATTATAGAGTAAATAACACAATACCTTATCTTTTCCACTAAATGATTTCAGGGCCTTGAATGTTTTGTTCCCTGAAGTCACTTCAAATTCAGGAGGGTGTTTTATCTCTGGATAAGTAAAAATGAAATAGTTCCTACTGTAAATTAAGGACACAGATAAGCAAACACACACACCAGGACAGGCTTTTCCACACCGACACCAAGACACACACCAGGACAGGCTCTGCCACACCGACATCCAAACACACACACCAGGACAGTTAAAGAAAGAAGAAATGGTTCAGCACTCAACTCCCAGGAAGCTGGGAGCAAACAGGAAAAAGGGCAAACCAAAAACAGGAAGCATAACAAAAATAGCAACGTTTCGGCCAAACAGGGCCTTTTGAGCTTGACAAAGGCCCTGTTTGGCCGAAACGTTGCTTTTTTGTTTTGCTTTCTTTGAATAAAGTAACCTAAGGATTGGAAGCTGATTGGAGTGCTGGGGTTCTTTTCTGTGTTCGTACACACACCAGGACAGGCTCTGCCACACCAACACCCAAACACACACACACACACACACACACTACGACAGGCTCTGCCACACTGACACCCGAACACACACATCAGGACAGGCTCTGCCACACTGACACCCAGACACACACATCAGGACAGGCTCTGCTACACTGACACCCAGACACACACACCAGGACAGGCTCTGTCGCACCGACACCCAAACACACACACCAGGACAGGCTCTGTCACACCAACACCCATACACAAACACACACCAGGACAGGCTCTGCCACACCGACACCCACACACACACACACCAGGACAGGCTCTGCCACACCGACACCCAAACACACACACACAACAGGACAGGCTCTGCCACACTGACACCCAATCACAAACACCAGGACAGGCTATGCCACACTGACACTCGCATCCGGAGGGTTTCCACGGACGGTTTCACTCAGCCTGTCTGTGGCATCTTTGCCCCCATAACAGCCTGCCTGTGGCAACTTTGCCACCAAAACAGCCTGCCTGTGGCATCTTTGCCACCAAAACAGCCTGCCTGTGGCAACTTTGCCATCAAAACAGCCTGCCCGTGGCAACTTTGCCACCAAAACAGCCTGCCCGTGGCAACTTTGCCATCAAAACAGCCTGCCCGTGGCAACTTTGCCATCAAAACAGCCTGCCCGTGGCAACTTTGCCACCAAAACAGCCTGCCCGTGGCAACTTTGCCACCAAAACAGCCTGCCTGTGGCAACTTTGCCACCAAAACAGCCTGCCTGTGGCATCTTTGCCACCAAAACAGCCTGCCTGTGGCATCTTTGCCCCCCCCTACACATCCATGCTATCACACACACACATATTCATTCACTCGTTCACAAATATTTATTCACTAATTCACAGATAATCATTCACTCATTCAGATATTCATTCATACATTGATACTCATTTACATATACGCATTCACAAACATTCATTCACTCACTCCTTCACAGATACTCATTAATTCTCTCTTTCATTCAATCTCACATACTCCATACAGCCTCCCTCACCCCCTTACCTGGACTCACGATGTACGCGCCGCTCGCAGACTTCCGCGGATCTGTACAGGGGAAGCAGACGCACAGCAGGGTCATGTGGCGTACGTGACGTACGTACGTCACATGGCTCCGTTCCGTTGGATTCCTGCGTCCCCCTGGCCGTGGAAGGGACGCTGCTCGCGCGCGTCTGCCAGGTAAGTAGCGGACCTGGTCGCGGTTGCTGCGGGCTTAAGGGGCAGGTGCCCCTTTTGCCCTGCGTTAAGGACGGCCGCATAGGCCCAGTCAGTCCGGTCCTGACTGGGCCTATTTTAAGGTAGGGGCCTGGAGCTGCAGCTCCATTAGCCCCTAAGTCAATCCGGCCCGGCCGTGGCCCTGTCCGGGCCCGGCCGTGGCCCTGTCACGGCCCGGCCGTGGCCCTGTCCCGGCCCGGCCCACCGGGCAAATGCCCGGTGTGCCCGATGGCCAGTCCGGGCCTGTATCCACCTATACAGGTGGATTGTGGGTTGCTGTTTCCTTCTGCCTCTCCTTGGCCATGTTATTCCTGCATGCTCTTGACACACATTAAGGACCAATATAAACCGGGCATTATCCTAACGTCAGTGCTAGACATTCTGGTTTCTGACCTTTGGCTTGGACTGTGACTATTCTTCAGATCATCCTTTGTACCATGCATTGGCCTGCTGGTCTGCTGCCGCCTGCCAGTCTGGTGCGGTCTCCCAGCATCCTTGCCAGAGGACTTCCAGCCTTGCTCCTGCCGTGTGCCCTGCCAGAGGGCTTCCAGCTGTGCTCCTGCTGTGTGCCTGCCAGAGGGCTTCCAGTTCCACGCCAACCCGGCCACTGAGAGCTTGTTATTCCAAGCATGTTTCATGCCTGTATTAAGCTTGTAACCCTAACTTTATATCCTGCTCTTGCCCAGAACACCTATAGATGGCGCCCAAGAGGAAGACTAGGGCTAAAGTGGAGACTAGCCCTGAACTGGATCCATCGTCAGTGTGCCTTTGGCCATGCTCTGAATCCAAGCCTGCCCCTGCATCGAGACTCCTACCTGATCCGGCACCCTGTGCCCTTACACTAACATACCCACTGTCACGGACTGGGTCCAAACAGATGACTGAAAGGACCCAGCGCGCCCAAAGATTGTGTGCAGGAGTCACAGTGCAGTAGTGGAGTTGGACAGGGCCTGGTTGCAGGGCGTCCACCCTCACCCAGGTGTTGAGCACCTAGGGTTGTGCAGCCACATACCAGCACCCTGACATAGCAGCAGATGTAGTCCAAAAGGAAACGAAGTGATATCCTGCAGGCACCCTGGAGCAGGCATGAAACATATCACTGGAATCACATGCAGGATGCTGCAGGCTGGGAGTATAGAAGCGAAGCAAAGTATATAGCAGAAACATAACAAGCAAGGGACAGGGAGACCAGGCACGGAACATAACCAGACAAGACATACATGATACAGGGCACAACAAAGGACAGGGTTCAAGGCAAGGAACACAGGGGAAGGAGTGAGGAGCCGGAATCCTCGGACGCTTCTCCTTTAAGCAAGGATAGGCCATATTGACTAGGACATGGGGAGAGGAGAGAGGAACCAGAATCCTCAGATGATACAAGGAGGAAGGGCAAAGGTACATAAGAGACAGACAAACATGAATACAGGAACTAGCCTAGAACTATGTGATAACAATTGGAGATTCCGTCACATCTTATGGCCATAGTATGCTTAGCCCACCACTACGCCAAAGTACTCCAATGACGGTGGGTCCTAACGCTAATCCCTGCTGACAAATGTTTGGTTTGTGGTACGAAACAAACCAAACATGTAAACCAAACACATAGCACTGAGACATACCTTAGACTGCAGACTGAGACAAACAGAACACACGGGTGGGGCACACCTTATAAAGGAAACAGAGCTGAAGCAGAAGCAAGGAATGGAAGATCAGAACAGAGCAAAAGGAAATCCAGGAATGGATCGAAGCAAAACAGGGAAACTGAAGCGAGAACGAGATATGCAGCTCCGCAGCCTGGGTAGGACGTGACACCCACATTCACCTTACACACCTGGACACTCACACAGACACACAAACTAACATATCCAGACATACACACAAACATACCCAGACACAAACAGATAAGCAGACACACACTAAGACACATACATGTACATAAGCAGAAACACACTAATGTTCATGCATGTACCGGTACGCGTCCATGCGGGGAACTGGGGAAGATGGCGACAGAGCGGCGTCGGGTTCTAAGAGAGGGGCGTCGCTTCTGCACGCCGCTCCGGTACCTCCTTCTTCTGCCGTCTGTGTGCAGGAGAGGGTGGGAGGTGCCGCCGAGGAGGCTGTTGCTAGAGGGGCTGCGCTTCCAACGCCGTCTCCCTGTAGAGACTGTGTGAGGGGCAGTACTAGGGCTGGATCTACAGGCTTGACGTCATACATCACACCTGCGATCCCTATAAATGCCCCAAGCTCCCTCTCAGCAGTGCTCAGATATTCTGAGACGCTCTGTGTGCTACACAGCTTCCCACGTGCTGTGCTCCTGACCCTATTTTGAACCTATGCCTGAACCTGTGCCTGCACCTGTACCATTACCTGTACCATTACCTGTGCCTGTACCGTTACCTGTACCTGTGCCTGCACCGTTACCTGCACCTGTACCTATACCTGTGCCTGCACCTGTAACGTTACCTGCACCTGTGCCTGCGCCTATATCTGTACCTCAGCTTGTCCTTAATGCAGTGCAAGCTTCCACGCTACTACCACAAGGTATGACGTGGCCTCACTCAATCTATCTCCTCCTTGGAATTAGGTGGAGGCAAGGTCTGTCTGGGTTTGTGTGTGCCTGGGTATGTATGTGTGTGCCTGGTTATGTAAGTGTGTTCCTGGTTATGTTCGTATGGGAATGTCTGGTTATGTTAGTATGGGGATGTCTGGTTATGTTAGACTGGGGATGTCTGGTTATGTTTGATTGGGGATGTTAGTGTGTGTCTGAGTATGTTAGTTTTTTGCCCAATCAATGAGGATAAGGAATGACAGCACAACACACAGCAATTTGATCAAGCAAAACTTTAATATAGAACACTTACACTCTTAACATCCTATCCAATGAAGAAAAGCTTCACTAAGTGTGTAGCTTGCCGTCACAGATAGCGGGATTGAAATCGATTCTCTTTAAGTCATTGCAGAGCTTCTCTATCTGTTCCTTGATGGACGGGGCAGTGGACTCCCATGAGCTGTTGAGTTGGGCCCCACTTCCGGCACACCTCGGAGAAACACAGCATGCTATTAGTTTCAATCCTATCACACACACAGTAGTATCAATATAATTATCACAACTATTGGCTTCATGAAACTGGACGTCAAATCATTCAGCTAGGATCCCATGGATCCTAACCAACTGAAAAGATTCCAGTACTCATAAAATATATTACGGGCTTTGTTTTGAAGCCCTCTTATCTTATCAATATGTTCTTGAATGATTGTCACCTATCCAGGTGCAGCACTCTTCTTTTTCTATTACTTTGAAAGTGCCTCCTTGTATGGCCAACAAATAATCAAGGGCCATAATCCCAGAGTGGTATTAACCACTCCATCCATTATTTCAGTATATTCATTTAATTTACATGCTAACGTTATACCCCATCCTGTCCAGGAAAGGAACCAAATCCATGCCTTGTCACTTGTGGAAAACAATTCTCATTTCAAACAGGATTTATGATATTCAGTATCATTAAACTGCCGTAGCCTTAATGCTGGGACTACTCGCCCTACAGTGCAACGTCCCCATGCTCCCATGGGCAGCCAGAAATATGCTTTGTTCCCACAAATAAAATAAAATCCTGGATTTATTATCTGTGGGTTAGTAATTTAGTACACATGTGTTCATTACATTTTTTGGCAGTTTGTTGATGCAATAGCCACATGGACTTATCTTGAAGGCTCCCTGACAGTCTTGTACCAGAGTGACCAACTCCAAGGACAATACAAAACAGGATAGAACACCACTGATGCGTAGCGCAGTGATACTTATGGATAATCTCATTAATCCCTGGTACAATTGCCTTTGCCTGAGGTCAGTGATCCCCAGAGAGTAAGCAAGTAGATGGCAAAGTAGGCGATAGATTTGCACAAGCAAATCCACAACACATACACCTGATTGTAATATCCAGGGTATCTAGGAATATAATATCATTAGTCATTCCCTCATTTTTTAAAAAATATATTCTAATAAAGGAACTATCAACATGGTATGTTTTGTTCTGGGCAATTTTTAGCTCCAGCTCCAATGGGGTCTGGGCCACGGGAACTTGTTTTACTCACGCCAATTATATTCATCCATTAAATTTACTTCTGTGTGTTTTGGGTTTTCAATCGGTTCCTAAATTGACATGGGGCATACCCAGGCCCACCCTACTACTGGAGCTGCTAGTCCCACCTACTTCTGGCACAGGCCCTCGTCCGAGTTTAACCTTCCCTTTTTGTTTGCAATATTTGTACTGAGCTACTTTTACTGAGGCTTGCTATGAAACCTGTCTGCCTTATCTAGCAGCAGCTTATTTTGGCACTGAAGCATTACTTTCTTATTCTGTAGTTCAGATGCTTGTTTTTCTAAAGCAGTTATGGCTTGCGCGGTATTCTGTTTCTGCTGATAAGCCTTGTGATAAGAACTAAGCAAAATTGCACTAAGCAAAATCCACCCTCTATGCCCCAGGGCAGCAATTTATTTCCCCTTTTCAACCGTTACTTTTTTGGAGACATGCTCGCACTTCTTCAGGATCTACCTCCCACAAGTAAGAATCCCATATCTCACTGGGACAGGCACCACCAGAGTATTCCACGGGCAAGTACTGATAAGGCTCGTCCTGCCACCCCGGAATCTCTATGTCAGACGCCGCTTTTTTTCCCTTTTCTTGCTGAACATTGCATATCCTGCCGACTACGCCAAAATGTTTTGCCCAATCAATGAGGATATGGAATGACAGCACAACACACAGCAATTTTATCAAGCAAAACTTTAATATAGAACTCTTACAGCAGATAAAAAATAGTCAACAAAGCTGATTCAAGGGAGAAGCGGACGAAGAAAAAAGACAGGAGAAGAAGAGGGAAGAGAAGAAGCAGAGCCGCAGGAAAGAAGACAGGGATTTGGAGGCGATCGGCAGAGAAAGGAGGGACAAATTGAGAGAAAGCGCAAGAGAGTGTGAGAGAGGGTGATAGGGAATGTGAGAGAATGTGTAAGACCATGAGTGAGTGAGAGTATGAGTGAGTGTGACTAAGAGTGAGTGTGAGAGTACACACTTACTCAGTAAGACTTAGTATAAGAGAGTGTAAGACTGAGTGAGAGGGAAAAGCAACAAAATGCAAATGAAAATGATGATAGCAGATGGAAGTTGTGCTGTACTACCGTCAATGTCTGGCTCAGTATATAGTAATGGTTTTTTTGGTGTACCACACCAATGTCTAACTCAGTATGTAATAATAAGAGTCATGCTGTACCACCATCAGTGTCTAGCTCAGTATATAGTGATGGGCGTTATGCTGTGTCACTTTCTGTGTTTGGCTTGCTATATAATATGAGTCATGCTGTAGCACAATCTGTGTCTGGCTCACTATGATAGGAGTCATGCTGTACCACCATCTATGTCTGGATCACTACATAATAATAAGAGTTAAGTTGTACCACAATTTGTATCATTATACAGTGGTATGAGGATAGAATTATTTTTATACCACCGCCTGTGTCTGACTAACTATATAACAATTGGAGTTATGCTGTATCATTGGGGCAATGCACTAATAAAAGTAAGTAAAAAAGTAAGTGTCCCTGAATGGCAGTAAGGAACAGTTGTCTCCATAGCCACAGTTCTGAATGGCAGTAAGGAATGTGCTGCTCTGCATAAGCAAGCACCTAGAAAGCGTTCTTCCAAAAAGGTGACATACCGCTTGGGTAGTGTGCCTGATGGCTGCTTTTTATATATAAGTCTTGCAGGAGGAGGATTGGAGACTTAAGTGCTGGTTACACAGGGGGAGGTCATGTGCATTATGGACTCTCTTCACCCTGTCCCACCCCAAGTTTTTTTTTAATCTTAGGAGAATGATCTACTTCTGCCAGCACCTCCTCTTTCCATCTATTAGGAGGAGGAAGAAAAAGGAGAAGCAGGGTGGTGCAAGTCCTCCTCCTCCTGCTGACAGATGGAAAGGGAGGCCCTAGGCACTTTCACTTCTATAAGTTAGTTTGCTTTATAATTTAATAATAATGTGCTCCTTTATCGACCCATACTTATTTTGTCTTGTACTGTATTTATTGAGAGATGTTGGAAATATTGGAATATTTTTTCTTTATTTGTTTAACCTTTTGATATAATTGTTGCCAGTAGATATATTTGCAATGCTGCTATGTTGTGTATTGCATATGAAATTTTTTTTAAAATTTAAATCTACTATTTTAACTTTTGAATACTTTATCTAAAAGCTTAATTAGCTGGGGTGGATACTGTAAAATATTAAAATTAAATACTCTAGTAAAGTGTTGCATGCAATATTGGTTACTGTGACAATGACAAGCTGTCCTCTAAATTCACCACATAAGTGGCAAGGGGGTGGCAGATATTCATACTTGTATTACTTAATCTGTCTTTTACTAATACAGTTGTATATCTTGGTGCATGTGGATACCTCTTGATTATTCCATAGAGATGGAGACTAATTTCTACACTATGTAAAAATTCTGACACTTACACAGAGTAGATATAAAAACCATGGAGAGCAGCTGATTGATTATTACTGATCAATCGGGTGCCATTTCTCAATAAAACAGGGCAGCCATTAATATTCTTTCCTTCTTTAGGGATCATTGGAATAGTTTGCTCTACAAATTTAGTTAAGAAACCATTGAACCAAATGTAAGAGGGCAAAACTGTATCAGTTCCGATAGAAGTAGCTATGTTTGAATGAATCAGGGATTGCTAGAAATTGGGACTTTGCCTAGTAGTTCCAGTTTGCAATTTCCATTTTTGAAGATCATCTTGAGAACCCTGAGGACCACTGGTGTTCCCAGGGCTACAGTTTGGAGAATCACTGCATTGCAGAAAACTCACTTAGCTCCTAATTGATATTTTAATGGTTGAAAGTACACTTGCACTTGATTCTTTTGACTAAGCAGGTTAATTTAGTTAAATGCTCTATTAGCATTTTCTCATTGAATAAATCAAATAACCCCTACCAAAAACCAGACACTTTGTATGCAGGGTCACATTAAGTTAGCAGCTTTGGTTTTCTATTGTGCCCTGTTTTTGCTACACAGTAAATATATCTGTGTCATTCTTGAACATCTCCTGACCTCAAGACTTTAAAAGTCTAAGCCTTTTAAATGACTAGGTCATTACAAACATGCTATTGTAGCAACTTTGTTATAGTGTAGGTAAGCAAGTCACATGACCTCACCAAACATGAACATTTTCAGACAAATAACCCCTCCATTACCAAGAACAGACCCGGACAATTCCCCCATTTCAGTGTGTTTCTTACCTGGTGCTGGCTGCAGCTTAAACTATGCTTCATGTGGAGGGATTCACCCTATCAGAAGAGGATTCTGAACTATCAGTCAATCAGGAGAGTTGGAAAGTCTCTCTTGATTGGCTGAGACTTTCTCCATCCTAGTGAGGACTCCTCCACCAGCCCTCTCTAGATATTGGTCCAGTGGTGAGCATGTCTTGTAATGAATGTATGTATATTGTAAATATATTATTAAATATGAATTCTGCATGATCTCCAAGACTTCCTAATAAGATAGACATAAAATACATTTTCTATTATATATGTGATGGTGTGCGCTGTGACGCTGTAAACCCTAGGCAGATGATTTGTTTGGCATTTGAGCGCAGGTGCTATGCAAGTCATGCATATGGGTCCCTAGGGTGAAGCAATTGCTCCATTCCCCCTTCACGTGGAAAATCCATGCAGGCTTTAACAAGAGAGTAGAAGTCTGCAGGATCTTACGTGCATACGTACATACGGATGTACATACCTCAGGAGGAGCACTTACACTAATACACAATCAGACACGCACATATGCTGACACTCGTACTAATCCATGCACACACTGACACTAACATAACTAGACACGCAGCACTAACAGACAAGGACACTTGACAGCAACACACATGTACCTAGATAAAAATAAATAGTAAAACCCTGGGGTATCTAGTGTTCAAAAATGTATGGATGGGTATATTGAATTGGCATGCTTCAATGATGTCCCAAATAGGACATGTGTTCTGGATGAGCAGATCTGAAAAAAATGGTTTTGAAATAACTTAATAATACTTGTACTTACTGCCCTAAACCATAAAAACATTGGGTATTTCTAAACTCAGGACAAACATTAGAATCTATTTAGCATTTTTTTCATTAGCTTTCACACATAAGTAAAATATTTTTTAAAATAAAAATCAGCTTTTTAAATTTATCAACATATTTGTTATTTTTGTTAATAGTAAATTAGGTGATATGATCAAAATATTGTCGTCTAAAGAAAACCCTCCTTGTCATGAAAAATAATATGTAATTTGTGTGGCTACACTAAATGAGAGAGAAGAAAATTAAAGCGAAACACAAACACTGCAGAAATGTTAAAACAGCCTCCATCACCAAGGATACAAAATTTAAAACAGGCAGGTCCTTAAGGGGTTAACATAACATCAAATGCATCAAAAATACAGTGTAGACATTGTTAATGTTGTAAATGGCTATTGTAGCTGGAAAGGCTGATTTGTAATGAAATATATTCATAGGCGTACAGAGACCCTTTATCAGCAACCATCACTCCTGTGTCCCAATTGCACGTTGTGTTCACTGATCCAAGTTTAAGTTTAAAAGGCTAATTGAGCATTAGAAACCCTTTTGCAATTATGGTAGCACAGCTAGAAATGTCCTTCTTTTCCATGAAAACAGCCAAGTACCAAAAACTTTTGAACGTCAGTGCATTCATTTTATAAATATTTTTGTCTCTTAGAGAGCAGTGCATATTGCATATAGATCAACTTTGTGGTTAACCTGGTGACATAGTTTGTTAGGGTTCCCCTTTGGTGTTCCCCTCTACAGTAATCAGAGGAATCCTATTTACAGCTCTGTCATAGGGCTGCAGCATATCCACGTGCACATTCACGGTAAAATACTCTGGCAGGAGAACCGGTGAGTCCCTGCTGGAATAAAGGTAAATATGTTCCTAAATATAATGTAATAATTGTATTGCTAGTGCCATTAACATATTGGCTATAATTTCATGATCACAGGAGTATACAAATGAACTAAGAACACTTTTACATACAAATAAAAATAATGACATTAAATATTTTCAGAATACACCATATTTGTTTGGATTTGCTGCATTGTACCATATTACAGTGAAGTTGATAGTCTCATTTAAATTACACTTGCAAATCCTTCTAACATTAATCAAAAAAATAAACAAAATATAACCCACTCACAAAGATGTATTATATATTTTCATTATGCTATAAATATGCAGAGTATGGAACTTTATCGAAAAAAAGCATGGTTAACTGTATGAATCCATCTGTTAAATATTTTTTGTGTTCAAGAAAATTGTATTTTCATTGATATTTTTACACTAAGGCTTTGATTTATGTTGCTAACATAAGCTTCTTTTTGTTTCACAGCCAGCCACTGATCCAAGATGTAAGACTGGCTATTATCGAATAAGAGGTGTGATGCAAGCTCAGCACGGACCGGTTCTTTGAAGATATTTGTTCGGGAAATACAATAATCCTGCATTTATTCATTCACCCTTGTTTTTTTTCTAAATGGACCTGATAATTAGGCACGCAGAAGCAGCATACAGAAGATGCTATTCTTTGTAATTGTTAACATTAATCATTTGTATTCTGAACACATTATCAGGCCACAAGATATTGTTAGAATTTCCAGTAAACTTTATATCTTCTATAAAAAAAAGTGAGCAAAATTAAGGTATTTATTTTAGCATTGCTAATTTTAATGGTTTTAATTACATGCAATCATCAAATTATTTCTAAATTTAATAGCATCATTTTAAATCCTAATTTGTACTAAGTGCTTGTTGATTTGAGTTGCTTTTAGGCTCTCTCATTGTGCATAGTACCAACATAAGTATGATATTTGTTCTGAAATTAAAGGAGGACTATGTCTGATTTGGTTCTACAAAAGGAAAAGGACTGTATGACATCCTTATTTTATACAGTGTTGTTTTATATACACGTGATGATCTGTGTGATCTGAGATTGCTCTCTAGTGGAGCAAAACATGCCTACACTATTTAATTGTGCTTATTTTTGATTAATTAGTTAATGTATATCTGTTGGTGAGGATTTGAGTAGATTTTATGGCATCCCAAATAAATGGACAGATACAACTGGTGACTTCATCACAATGGAACTCCTGAATGTTTTACAGACTACACTAGTTATATGCCTAGGTTATTGTTTTTCTCTGTAAAGGTTGAATATGCCCTTTAAAGTAAACATATACTGTAGATTTCTATAGCACATAATCAATGTATAACAGAAGAACTCCCATTTAAAAGAGGCCGGGGATTATGTGTACCCTTGTCTGAAAATAACGATTGATCAGGAATATCAAGCTGCCAGCTCCATGGACTGATCACATATACCTAGTGCAGTGAAAGATATCTCCCATAAAATCCCTTCTGGATGCACCTGAATATAAATATAGTACATACACTTATGATTTGTTTGATAAAAGCTATTTGGGTGCTGGTTAAAGAAAGGAAAATCGCTGAAGCTGTAATTCTAAAAGTGTAGACAATAAGGATGTGCTAATAATCCATGTGATTATTGTGTGTAGATTACCAATTTACATAATGTTGTGCATGCATAACTTGTATCCCATTATGCACTAGGAACCAGTGTTGATTTCCATCAGAGTACCACCAAATAGATAGTAACAAAAGAAGGGCATCATTGTCTTCGTGTTGATAGTCTGTGCCTGTCTGTGCCACAATGAACTTACCGTATTTGCTCTGAAAAATACCCCTCGTCTTATAAACGGGGTTGTCTTATAATCAGACCTCAAATAGAGGTCTGACTATGAGACTAAGATCCAGATCCCCCGCAGCGCTGCAGGGGACCTGGATCCTCCTGTCTGGTAACCCCTCCCCCAAACTTACTGGTGCTTCTGACTCCCTGGTGTGTAGTCGGGGCAGCTGGTAGACGTCTACACGATTCACGTAGGCAACTTCCGCTGCAGCCGGAAGGAGGTGCCGTTAGCAGCGGGGGTTGTCTGCATCCATCGCGCAGACCTTCCCCGGCTGTCAGAGAGGAGAGTTCCCCACACCGCTGCGGGGAATTCTCTCTGACAGTCGGAGGGTGTATGCGCGATGGATGCAGACAACCCCCGCTGCTAACGGCACCTCCTTTGAGGGGGGAGTGTTAAATGGGGGGCATAAGGCATTTCTGTAGGTGTCAGGAACTCGGTCCATACAGACAACTGTAATGACTCAGAGCGCACAAAGATGGAGGTCAGGAGTTATTGCGCAGTAACGGAGATGGACAGGGCCATGATTCTAGCGCTATGTCTCATGCCTGCTCCAGGCTCAACAACCGGGTGAGTGTTGAGCCTGGAGAAGGCATGAGACATAGCGCTAGAATCATGTGCAGGATGCTGCAGGCTGGGAGTATGGAGGCTAGACAGAGTATATAGCATAAACATAACAAACAAGGGGGCAGAGCAAGGAACAGGGAGACCAAGCAAGCAACATAACCAGACAAGACATATATTATACAGGGCACAACAGGAAACAAGACAAGGAATACCCAAGATCGGACATGAACAGGACAGGACACCCCTCTACCGGGGATACAAGACTGGACACCCCTCTACCGGGGACTAGTTACATCACAGACTGACACACATATATACAGGAACTAGCCTAGAACTATATGATAACTATTGGAGATTTAGTCACATCTTATGGCCATAGTATGCTTAGCCCACCACTACACCAAAGTACTCCAATATTCGGTGGGTCCTAACGCTAAACCCTGCCTACGGAAGTACTAATAAACTGAACATTGAAACTAAACACATATCAGAAAGACATGCCTGTAGACTGCAGACTGAGACAAACAGAATACACGGGTGGGGCACACCTTATAAAGGAAACAGAGCTGAAGCAAAGATCAAGACTGGAATCAAGGAATCAAAGGTTCAGGACAGAACATACGGAAATCCAGAAATGGACCACAGCAAGACGGGGAAACAAAAGACATGCAGCTCCACAGCCTGGATGGGGCCTGACAGTAGGCAGAGTGCTCTATGATATGCCTTTTAACCCCCTTAATGCCACTCTGCCTCCAGAAATGCCTTTTAACCCTCTATACGCCACTCTGCCTCTTGAGATGCCTTATACCTCCCTACATGCCAGAGTGGCATATAGAGGTATAAGACATTTCTGGAGGCAGAGTGGCACATAGGGGGTCAAAAGGCATATCATGGGGCACAGTGGCATATAGGGGGTTAAAAGGCATATCATGGGGCACAGTGGCATATAGGGGGTATAATGCATTTCTGGAGCAGAGTGGCAAGCCTGGGAGTAGATGTGCATAACTGGGGGGCAGGTTGGAAAATAAAAGGAAATAAAAACAAAAAAAATATTTTTCTCAATCATAGCTTTTATTTAAAAAATAAATAGTTTACATGAATTAACATTTACTAGTAAAACTTTTTTCCTATAGGGTCGTCTTATATTCAGGCTTTTTCTTTTTTTTCCCCTAAATAATATCCTGATTTTGGGGGGTCGTCTTATAATCAGGGTCGTCTTATAATTGAACAAATACGGTATACACAACGTATCATACCCTGCACACATGCATGCAAAGCATTTCCATTGATTTCAATTGGAGCATCTTCTTGCCACTGAATTTGGGCACATGCCTTTGTGTCATCATAACAGATACAATATAATGTAGACCCTGTACTTAGTTGCCTTATCCAGAAACCCTGTAATTTAACATCTTCTGTTTTCTTGTAATTTATTCTTTAGACTTCCAATTAAAACAATACAGAGCACAGTTGTTTCTCTTCCAGCTCCAGATATGAATTACTTTGAACTGACCCATTACAGGGAGATAAATATATACTTTCACAATGTGAAAGGCAGGAAAACATTAGGTATTTAATATGAATATATAACCAAGAGCTTGCAGATTGCTTTTACAGTTTCCGGGAAAATTATATGCTTTTTTTGAGCATAACAAGGAACACTTTCAGTACTAATGGAAGAGTATTAATAGTTCTATAATATCAAGGATAATTACAGATCAGAATACCAAGCAGGAGCCAGTGCATGGGTTACATTACTACTATATATACATACATGAGCGGTTTCCTTAAGTATTATTATTACATTTATTTGAAGCAGGTAGAAGGGGTACGAGTGTGATGACAGAATACAAAATGGGCTTTGTTCATAATTTCGTATTTAATGCCTCTCAATCCAATGTACATTCTTACAATGGAGAAAGTTGTATCAGAAGGTCTCCTACTTTCTTTCTTGCAGGTAAATTATAATGTTTGTTAAAAACAGTATTAGAAAATTAGCACAAAAAAGCAAAAAATTTTTTAAATTGCATCCTATTAAATATGTATTAACTGATTAAAAATTCAGTTATTATGTACACTTAAATATGTGTATATTTTAAATTGTATACCAGATTAATTATATGATTTAGTCATCTGTATTACCAGCACTATGCTAGAGTGTTTATTCAGTATACCAATGTAGCATATCTTCCAGATTTGTGTATATGCATGTACAGGACACTGATATTAGTGTTTTACCAACCTAATAAATATTGCATACATATACAGATTTTACATGAATTTTAACTTTTTTTACAAACTAAACCTAGTATGTTTTCATTTATATGTTTTGTGTTGTTTGATTTTCTATGTAACCAAATATTTCTCTTTTCTAAATTTCAGATATGATATCAAGACTGTTAATACAATTATTGCTATGCAGCTTGTGGGGTATACTAAAAACAACTGCTCTCTTGAGACTAACTTCCAGTCCTCTATTTCCAATGGATACACTGAATGGTGTGGGGACTGAGGAAACCAAACAAACACTCAGTGTTCTTTTTGATCTTGGGACAACTGAAACTGATACAGTCACAGATGGTGGGACTCAAGAAAGTCCTCAGTCTTCTGTAACATCTACAGTAACCCCTGCTTTAAACAACGTGACAGATGGAGCAGAAAATAATATTATACTTCAAGCGCTAACTCCAACCAGTATTGATCCCAGGCAATCAGTTAGTTTAGACGTGTCCAACTTTACCAACAATGACAATGCCTTGACTGTACTAGATAGTGCCTCCAAAGAGAATAAAAACAATGTTACTTTAACCCCATTACTACAGGTAGACAATACCCTTCCGTATGAGGATCAGTTTGGTCCTTTTTTGGAAATACCTACAGAGAACAACACGACAGGAAAAGAATGCTTCTGTACTATTCCAGGACCCACAGGACAAAAGGGAAACAGAGGTGAAAAGGGGGATCCAGGTAATGCTATCCATGAATATATTGGATATCATCCTCCGTTAATTTGTAAACAGATAAGACTTACAGTATGTCACAGTCATTTGATCAGGTGGGAAAACAAGGTGAGGCTGTCGGGGTCATATTATCTAACAAAGTTTAAAAGCTGCCCAGACTTGCTGTTAGAATGGATGTGATGCTTGCTTTGTACAATGATAAAAATGCAGAATACAGAGACAGTATCTAAAATGTCAGTTACTCTAAGTCTCTGAGTCTACCTATTGCAGATAGGTTTGTTGTTCCTTGTAATGTGTGCTCCTCAATCATATATATATATATATATATATATATATAACCTAGATACATAAACATGTTATATATATGTTATTATATATATATATATATATATATATATATATATATAATATTATATATATATTTAGTGACTTTATTAATATCAAAGCTATGTCAAAACGCTGTACAAAGCACATCATACAAGTTTACATGATATGGAAAAATAGGAACTAGGAGGCGAGGGATATTTTACAAATAAAATAAAATGTGGTTTATTCAGACTCCGTTAATGAATTGGGAATATTGCTTAGGAAGTTGCACCGTCTTTACGTAAATACAGGATGTAACATTAAAATGCTTTGTTAATGAATATTTTTTCATGAGCGTACATTTATTTAAATAAAGATTAATGCTAAATAACGATTCTTGTCTGGTCTGGTAAGAACATCTGTAATTTCTGTAAAAACAGAAATAGAGATTAAAATGTGTAACATTGCACAATGTCTTATAATGTCAAACTAGTGGCCGCTTACACAGAATAATACCATTTTTTTCAGTACTTTAATATTACTTTGTATCTTAATAAACATAGAGACAAAAATATTTTCATAAAACTAGCACAAAATCTATCCATTTTCTGGTATTGTAGGTGAGCTTGGAATTACTGGTGGTAGAGGACCTCAGGGATTCAAAGGAGCCAAAGGAAGTCCTGGACTCGAAGGTACCAAAGGAGACAAAGGTAACACAGGTGAACCAGGAAGGGCAGGCCTCGTTGGGCCAAAAGGTGAGCCAGGGGACCTGTGTTCCCTTTGTGAAAAAGGTGGAAAGGGAACCAGAGGTCCTCCTGGTATTGATGGTATCCAAGGGCTAAAAGGCATGAAAGGTGAACCAGGCTTGAAAGGAGAGATTGGATCCAAGGGGAACCCTGGGGAAAAAGGTTCTCAGGGTTCAGAAGGCTTGAAAGGAAACACTGGTGAAAAGGGACATACAGGATTAATGGGACTTCGTGGTCCAAGTGGACCAAAAGGGGATCGAGGATTTCCAGGAAACATGGGGCCACCAGGAATCCAAGGACCACCAGGGATACCTGGAAGAAAGGGAGAAAAAGGACAGAGAGGAGGACACACAGAGCATGAAAACACTGCATTCTCAGTAGGCTTAAAATGGAGAAAGAATGCTTTAAATTCAGTAGGACCTTTGATATTTGACAAGATTTATGTTAACGAAAATAATGTGTACAATGTAAATTCTGGTATATTTGTTGCCAGTATTGACGGTATCTACTTCTTCAAATACCAGTTAAGTATATTACATAGCCAGTCCATTAGTGTTGGTCTGTTTCTTAATGGTCAAAAAGCATTGCAGACACAGGCTAGGCCATATGAGCAAGGTGTCTGCCAAACATCCGGCTCTCTACTACTTCATCTACATGAAGATGATGAAGTTTGGATTCAAGTTTTAAGTGGCATACGAAATATCTTGATTCCTGATGATAACACAGATTCTGTATTCTTAGGATTTTTACTGTATCCTATAGAAGACTAGTAGTACATTAAATACATTACCTATATCAAAGTCTCATTTATAATGGTAGCATTTCCCCTAGGACCCTAAAAAGAAATCTTAAATTAGCTTTTTCTATCTATGCCTAAGCTTCTCTGTAGGACCTCAAGGCCTTTAAACAAAGGATGAAAATAGAGGAAAGAAAATTATTTCAGCAATTTGCAAATAATTTCCTAAAGTATATGCAGTGTTTTGATGATCATGATATTTTTCCATGAAATGAATCCTCCTCATTCGACAAAAGGGTTTTATAAGTGTGTATATAATAAGTAAATATTATAAATGTTTTCTTTCAGCCTAGAATGGTAACTAGAGACCATATAGAACCCAGCATGCCATTTTTGCGTTGACTGTTTTTTAAAGATGTTTTCTACCACGTTGGATGTCTCAGCTGAAGATATGACCTTAACCCCCCCATACACACATCCAGACTTTCAAAGTACAAATTATGTACAATATTGAGATACACTAATATGAATATACAACCATGCGGCTCTCCAGGGTTGAAATGCAGAATTAGAAAAATAAATTTTACGTGTTAATGTGTGGAGAGATTAGGTGAATATTTGAAAGAATAAAATATTTTTTACTTATTCCTGTCTTTGATGTGCAAAATAAGCATTTTTTAGATAGCTTGACGTCAGTTGCACAGCATACAACAAATATATGTAAATGTATACATCACAAGATATAAATGTTTAGATTTCTACATACATTATTTAGAACCGATCTTATGATTAAATTGTGTTTTTCAGATAACCTTTAAAAAGTGATAGATTCCAAAACACTGTGTAGGCTCAGGTCCCCTGCTTAATCCATGATGTCATATGCATAATAAGACCTAATGCATCCTGATGAGAATACGTGAATTGTCTTTTTATACTATAAAAATAATTAGTCATCCTGACTCTTAGTGAAATGTACTGATGGATTGATAATATATTGATGGATATATTTGTAAACCAACTATAGTGAAATCAATAAAATATATATATTATTCCATATGGTTGTCCTTCTGTCTAACATCTAACATATAAACACAGATATCTAATAGTGTTTGCATTTGATTCCTTAGTTTAGAACCATTTTAAAACCCAAAATGGCAAAGGTTTATTTTTGTTAAAAAGAGTGCATAATGAGTACATACGGGACAGTTGTATTTCTGTCATTTCACACCTTTGCATTTTGCAGTTCTCCTACAGTGCCTGTATGAATCACTCTTAGGATATGTGCTGTTTTGAAATGTCAGCTCAGCTCTTGACAATCAGCAGTACGCTGAATAGATATGATACATGCTGCTTTGCAAACGCTGTGGCCGGTGAACTGTATTCTGCTGATCATTTCACAATCAGTAAATAGACAACACTGCGGGATGGTTACACAGTACATTTGATTCTTTTTATTTAAAAAAAGTGAATAAATACTAGCTTAGCTGTTTGAATTTGCATATGTCAGAGATCCATATTTTTAAAACAACGAGGTATTCAGTTGGACTGTGCTTTGTTTGGCTGACTAATGAGTATTTCTTCTCATCAGAACTGCTGAATTATTTGCTTGCATAGCACCTTACTCATTTTAATTCAGCAACCTGCACTTTTTTTCCCATTTGTATGACTTTTGATATATATATTGATATATATGTAGATACATATTACTGAAAATGTTTACAGTACTGTGCAAAAGTTTTAGGCAGGTGTGAAAAAATACTGTTAAGCAAGAATGCTTTAAAACCAGACATGCTTATAGTTAATTTTTTAATATTTAGCAAAATGCAAAGTGAGTAAACAAAAGAAAAATCTAAATCAAATCAGTATTTGGTGTGATCACCCTTTGCCTTCAAAATAACATCAATTCTTGTGGGTACACTTGCACAGGTAGGTTGTTCCAAACATCTTGGTGAACTAACCATACTTCTTCTATGCCTATAGGCAGCCTCAGTTACTTCTCTGGCTTCATGTAGTCCCAGGTGGACTCTGTGATTTTGAGATCAGGGCTCTGTGGGGGCCATACCACCACTTCCAGGACTCCTTGTTCTACTGCACGCTGAAGATAGTCACAACTTAAGGACCTTGGCTGTATGTTTGGGATCATGCCACAGAATTAATTTGTTGGCAATCAGATGCCTCCCTGATGGTATTGCATGATGGATAAGTATTTGACTATTTCATGATGGATAAGTATTTGAGCACCTGCTGGCATTTTTCTACACTTCAGTTCCTGTGTTTTGGCAAATCGTTGAGTCACATGGCCTTATTTGCACATTGGAATTATGGCTTTTTGGTCGCAAGTCTTCTATGAAGACCACTTCTGACCAGACTTCTCAGGGCACTAGATGGGTTAATCAGGGTCTCGCTGTTTATTTGCCAATGCTGAGCCAATGGCACTGCTGGAAATCTGCTGACTGCAAAAGAAAAGCAACCATGATGTGTCTTTCATCTGTTGCACAAGTTTCCTTGGCTGACCACTGCATCTATGGTCCTCCACACTGCCCTTTTTGTGCTTCTTCAAAAGAGCTTAGACAGAACATTTGGAAACAGAAGATTTCTGTCTAGGAGAGACCTTGCTGATGCTTGCTGACATAAACGACCTTATGTTTTACCTCAGTCTTACCATGGTGCATGACTTTTGACATTAAACTGTCTTCAGCAACCTCACCTTGTTAGTGAGTTTGGGTGTTCCTCTCCCAGTTTTATTCCTCCTACACAGATGTTTCAACCTACATATGAAATTTATGGTTATTAGCACCTTTTTGGTATAATTGTTTAACCAAACACCTAACTGTATGCCTAAAAAAATCCCCTACTTTGTGTACTGTACCTAGAAAAAATGATGCTGTTTTGATGTCAAAGGGTGGTTGCACCAGTTATTGATTTGACTTAAATTTCTTGTCTGTTCACTCACTTAAATGGTAAAAATAAACTATTAACATGCCTTTTTTTTTTTTTAAAGCATTCTAATCTTACAGGATTTTTTAACTGTTTTAATAGTTTATCAAAGTGGCAAAACATATCTGTTAATATTATAAAAGAATATTAATAGTATTATATATTTCAAGAAGGAAATCTGTATATTCTTTATTGCAGATTGTATATATTTTGTATATTTAGTAGAGTTGTCGTAATATCTGAGTACCCCAAAGTCCTATAGCGTTCCAAAAAGATCTATAAAGGAAGATTAACAATACATTTTTGGCCATGTTCCATAACGCAGCAAAAGCCATCTTTTGGTATCTCATAATAAGCTTTAGTAAAGGTCTTTTGGGACCTGATGAAGCATGAGATCTCACTGAGTTCCCTTCTGAGATGGGCCAGGATTGTTTGTTGAGAATGCATTTATTATGTGTCTGCAATCTGTAAATTCAGCTCAAAGTACAAAACAAATAGAAAATGCTAAAAGTGTATTGAGTCATAAAATGTTAGTATGAACAATATTTGTAATGCTTGTAAATGCATGAAGCTAAGGAGTTGAATTAAGTGTGAATTGCCAATGTTTGCTTCTTTCACAATTAAGTAATCAGTTAATATAATACCCTGCATTTTAATTATGCTTTCATTAGATCTATCTAGGCAATATACACAGTGGCACATGCTTTATGTAATAGAAGCATTGACTAATGAAGTTAATCTCAGAAGATAATGTTGTTTACTTATCAACTAGTGAGCTGTAGGTGAATTTTGGTGAGTTTAGAAATGTAATTTTATCCCATTAACTATGCATTATGAAGCCACAACCACAGTGAGTTTCTTCTGCAAGACTTTGGAAAAATAGAAAACTCCAATGTCCAGAACTATTTAGAACTTTCATTGTGCAGTATTAAATTGTTTTAGATAAATCAATTTGGGAAGACAAAAGCGTGTCTTTTTAACAATCTTAGGAATTACACAGCATACATGAAAATCCAGATGTTTCCATTGGAACTACTTGAGATTTTGTTAGAACAATGACTTGAACACTGCATTTCACCAGAAACATATACTGTATGTTACTGCTACTCTGTCAGATGTAACAATCATTTAGAAATTCAAGTTGCACGAATAATTAACAAAATGTATCCATGGATAGCCGGATTCTCTGCAGAAATAGTAGAGTTATTTTTATAAGATCCAGCTTCTGGCAATGCAGACTACACAAAAGCACAATTCATATCTATAAAATACTATAATTACCTATACTGCTATACCTAAAGGAACAGTTTAACTACAGCAATGTAGCCTCGTCAACAAAGAATAGATATTAAGTTCTTTAATATGAAAAAAAATCTTTAGGGGAAGCTTCAGCACTATCCCCGCTATAGTACAACAACTTTTTCACAAAAGCCAGTGCTGGATCTAGCTGCCAGTGAATATCGTGCATGTGCGCAGTGACACGCAGGAGATGTGTTCAGTTGAAAACACGTGCTGCAAGCTGAGCTCTTTCGACAGGCTTTGGGGAATAATGCAACTGCATAAAAAGGATCATTAACAACATATGATGACACACACACTCACTCTAACACCACACACTAGTACACATAATCTAACACTATATAGGAACACACACACAGGCAAACAGCATACACACGGAAAATAAAATACTAACGCATAATCAGTGGGCACACGTCGCTGGAGTAGCATCATGGATCTCCCTTTAACCGGCCCAAAACGCCATTCATCCAGACCTCCGCTTCAGTGCTCCCTCTGACTGTGTACGATTGATGTAGACAGCCAGGATATGACTGAAGCTGCGTACACCAAGATGGAGCGTTGGAACAGATCTAGCTTCCTACCGCAGAATTCAAGAAAACAGGAAAGGAGAGGGAGAAATGGCAAAGATGATGTGTGTGAAAGGTGGTAGACAGAAAGACATGCAGGGAGCAGAGCACTGAGCAGTGAAGAAGCTGTATAGAGCAGAGCAATTATTTCCTGTGCCTGGGTGTGATACACCATGTGTACCTGGCTCAGCTGCCCCTGCATAAGAAATAATTGCTCTGCACCCTACTCAGTATAGCTTTTTCACTGCTTTAAAAATATTGCCATTTATGCATAAATAAGGGGGCAAAAGAGAATATTCTTGGTCAAGGACTGGCCCTGGTCGCTGCTGTTGCCCTATGACTGTGGGGGCCGTGCATCTGTATCACCTGCCTTAGCCTTCCCCAGATCCCTCACAGCCTACAAACGGACAATGTGTAATGTATTATGAAATAAATATTACACAACCTTGCATCAAATGGTGTACATTGGTCAGTTACCACGCACAAATAACAGTCACACTTCTTCCTTTATAAAACACCAATTGAAATAAAGAGAGTATTTTATACAGAAAAAAAAGAGTCTGACGTTCTTTCATTCTTTTTATACAATGTTGCCGTCTGAATTTGACACATATCTATAGGTGGTGCAACTGGATATCCTGACAAAAAAATATGCCAATATGTCAGCCGACAGACCACGGGGAAAGAGCAGAGACCTATGCGAGTACGACACAGATTAATCACAATGTTATATAACAATAATAAAGTAATACATAAGACAACATAATTTATTATTTGTTTGGACCCTTAAAAGCCTAGAGCCATCCCTATGCATATTATACACAATACATAAAACTTTCTTAAACATTCAACACTTATTGGCTGCTTCAATGAGCAAGAATTGTGAGACCACAAACCAGAGGAGGATCATCAACTGCAGATGCAGGGCTTCAGGTAACTGTGTTTTATTGTAGTTATTTTTTGTTTCTGAAGAATGCAATTAAAGCACTGTAAAATGACCCTTTAAACAGGAAACGCTATGCTATTAACTAAATTATTTCTCAGATATAGTCATCTTGGCTTATCTTTAATTACTATTAAATCTGAATTCATCTCAACATATATACCATGAGTACAATAATATTTACAATGGATTATGTTATTTTATAGAATGTTAAAATGAACGCAACATTCAGCAAATAGGTAGATGACCTATTAACATTACACCAATTATGTAAATTGCATTCCTTCTCAGGTCTATTAAACTTAAAACCGCGTGTGTTCTCTTTTTGTACAATGTCTCTGTGATGAAGAGAAAGTAACCCAGTTCTCTTGGAAGCATGAGCCAAAAAAATTTGCATTGCCTCATATTTCACTTAAATTCTCCTAACTTTTGTAACAGCGGCCCAATCAGCGATTTTATCCTGCAAACCATCTGAATTCCATTAGGTTTAAAACCGATGGAGAAGGACAATGAAATAACCCCCTGCTGGATACCATGATGGAAGTCCCGATGTGACTGTCAAGGACATTATTCATGGTAAAAAGCAAAGATATAAGGTAAGCCATAATAACTTTGTTTATAGCGTATTTTAATTCAATTTCTTTAACAATGGATTCCAAAGGCATTAAGAATATACTTGTGGTAAACTGATTAACAATGAGATTGTGTAGAATAGTTGGGAAATACAAGAAGCAACTGCCAGCACAAGTGCAACTGAAAAATACCTGCTCTTTCATACAACACAGTTAAGTGTTCAATGAGGACAAATTGTGTCGTTAGACCTTGAACATTAGAATGGTGGATAATAAAACGGGGTCAGCATTGAACTCTCTGAAGCTAACTACTAAATAACATAAAATAAGCGTGAAATAAACAAATAAAAAAGCTAACTGTGTATATTATGTAAAAAACCCAGTGTATTAAAAAAAGCATATTACCTTGGAAAAAGTATTATCAGGGAAACACTTTATAGGTTCTTTGTCTTTATACGTCTTAATTTTGTTTGTTTTAAGTTACAATAGTATAAAATCCCAAGGTCTACTTTTGAGTTGGTAGATATAACCTCAGCATCTTCTCTAACCACTCAACTGCTTAGCACGTTTCTAATTTCGTATGAAGGTTCCATTTGTGTTTATTGTCTAGCATTTGTGTTTATCTGATCATATCCTCTATTTGTGTGAGGAGCAAGGCACAAGTCATTGCTGATGGGAAAAATGTTCTTAATGCCACATAATGGGACACGTATGGTAACATTTAACTAACCTTCAATAATTATCTCTCCAAATTAACAAGAGCAGATATATTTTCAAAACTGTATGATTATAAACATCTATTTTAAAAAATGTAAAATATGTATTGTAAGAAGCGCTGCATGCATTTTTGGTTCTATATAAATAAAATATAATAATAATAATAATAATAATAATAATAATAATAATAATTAATAATAATAAATATAGGATTTTCACATTTTCTAGATGCTTGGGTTGCTCATCTCAAAGGAAAAGGTACCATTTCTTGTTGCACATTTTTATCAATGATCTCTAAATTCTACTTTGGTGGAAGTATTGTACTGACCTGGAATAGACTTCCAGTAGAAGAGGTAAATAAATCTATATATCTAAGTAAGGACTCGTCTTATCAATACCAGACCTAAACGATGATTTTACCCTGAAGAATGCTATAAATTAGAATAATAAACACAGTGACGTGAGATGGCAACGAGCACAGCCTATACTATAAATATTCTAGAACTGGGAGGACTGCTCCCGTTCATGCATATTTGTCCACCTTAAGAATGCTTACATGTATATAGTGTATGTTAAAGACTACATCATTGTTCCATATTCCCATACGCTGAACAAAAGTGTCATGTACCTCTCTATAACTGTGATTATATAGGCAGACGCATAAATTCCATTTGCTTTGGGCAGAAATCCAAGTTCAGGTAATGCACCTGCTGTGTCTAACTTTTTGTTCTCGCTAATCTGATACTCTACTCTATTAAGATCCAACATCCATATCCCTGGTAATTGTGTGCATAGGAAAGCTTTTACAATGACTGGGATTGTTCTAACGCACTGAGGTACTTTAATAAAAGGAAGTTGAATTCAAAAGAAAAGTCAGTGGAAGGGAATTAATATCGTACAGATACTAGTTTTTTTTTTAACTATAAAAATCTGAAATGCAGCTATATGGATCCAGCTGTGCATGTTAGGTCTAACTTTATTTTATTTTGCTGCATTTATAACATTTGCTGATGTAATATAGACTATATGCCCCTCCATTATTTCCCCTCCATTATTTCCGTATGTTGATGAAGATGATGAAGATGTTTGAACAACCCCCCCCCAAAAAAAACAAACATTTTTATTCTGGCAATACGTAACAATTTCTTATTGTCATCAATTTAAACAATGGAAATATAGCAGATAGACATTTCATTAGATTTACCACACACATAATTTTCCTTTTATGTCCTCTAGTCTCTGGTGAAGAGACAAATTCAGCGACAGTGGTGCTGCAACTAAATGTCTTTTAAGGGCATGAGAAAGTCTATATTATTACAAAAATGTTATCAGAGGTACTTTGAGAACCGCTGAACCATTTTGACAATGTTAACATATACTGTTTTGATTATCCATTCGTTAATTTTAGGTAACAGTTCCTCTAGAACATGGGAAGCCATCAGATAACGTCCCATATGTTGTAGAAATAGAACTGATATGATCAGACAAGTTTTTAAAACACAATGATTTTGACATATGTTTTTAAGTATTTTTCAGGGAGAGCAGATACACACTTTAGAGAACTTTCTTTCCACCCAGAACAGAATAGTCATGCGCAAAGAGACAGCTTACAGTCCATATGTCTAAGTTGGGTAGTTTTCTGGCTGCCTTGTTAAAAACAGAAGCTAGGAACACGCAGAGGTCAGAACTTAGAACTAGTAGGTAGAAAGGCCAGGCATTAAACAGAAACAAATTCAGAAATAAAATATCACAATAAAATTAGACAAGGTAAGACCACGTACAAGGGCAAGATTGATTAGAGTTGTTACTGAAGCTATCATCATAAACATAGGAAAACCTGTGATCGATATCAGATGTCACAGATCACTGCTAACTTGTACATAACAGAGTGAGATAATAAGATATCTCTGTACAAAAATAACTGCATTACAGGCAAAAATACGTAAAAAGAGATATATACATTTGGACCTGAAGTTGCCATGAATGTGGTTATTATGTTTATGAAAAACATTATGTGAATTACCAAAATACTAAATTAAGAGTAAATGTTTAAAATTAATTAGACATTTACAAATGAACCAATAATGATTCAGACATTTTTAGCTTTGTTTTTGACCCATTGGTTTTTGGGCAACAAATATTTGATTCGGATGAAAATCGGGGGTGGGGAGTTTCATTTGGGAACAAGATTTATTAGTCTGTGTCCACATTCCCTCTCATTTACACTTACTCTCTCTCACTCTCTATAAATTTGCCCCTACCTTTCTGTCAACAACTTCCACTTCCGCATCTTCTTGTTGTTCATCCTCTTTCTTCTACCTTTGGTCTTTCATTTTCTCCCTTTATCTTATGTCTTCTCTCTTCTATCTTCATCTGTATTTCCGCAGACATAACCTGGTGCGAACTTCCACCAAAATGGTGGCGCTTCCGATGATGTCCTCTCTAATCCTCCAATAGGGAGAGAGAACGACATCGAAAGTGCTGTGATTTTGCCCTAAGATGAACTTCTGCCAAAATCACGATGCTTTTGCTAATGTCCTCTCCTGACGAATATGAAAGACAGAAGGTAGAAGATGAAGAACAAGAAGATGGGGAAGCTAAAGTGTGGTTGGCAGAGGAGGTACAGAAACATTTAGGGAACGTGAGAGAGAGTGAATGAGTGTGTGAGAGAGTGAATGAGGGCAACAAATTTTGTTCCCGAATTAAAAATGCCCCGTGATTTTCGTCTGAATCCAAAATTCAAAAATTAATGGGCCAAAAATGAACCGTTGTTGGCCCATTTGCACATTTCTGGTTATTATACTATAAATGCAAAAAACTAAGGCTGTAAGTACAGAAAAATTACAAACTTCCATCTGTAATATTATATATTAACAAACCATGGTGTCTCCTGGAGTCAAGATAACTATAGAATATTAAATATGTACAAACAATTATCTATTGGTGTACAATGTCCCTGGATAAAAGATGTATATATACTAGAATAATATATTATGCAAAATAAATTACGTCTAATGTTGCAGTCTATTAGCACAGACACAAATACATTTAAAATTAACAAATTAATCAAAAGGTAGGGATCTATGAATATAGGTGTAAATTCTAATAAAAAATGCAAAAATAGCTTAGTGATGCAGCCCCTTAGCTAGTAAACATGTCCAAATGACAAAGAACTACTACATGTCCAGAGACCCAAATGTGCAAAGTGGGCAGGTAGAAATTTCTACAGGTTGGTGGATTCAGATGACTGAGAGAGTAAGCACCATTACCATCCACCTAAGAACCAGATGTATGAAAGCATAATAAATCAAATGCTAGAGAGAACGTTTAATGATGTATCTATATAGTAGAATCTAAGGATGGATGCATGGCCAGAACGAAAATCAGATGCAGGAAGAGAAATACATCAATATCATCTAATTGATTTTTATAAATTTGTTAAACGATGTTAACTTTAGAAAATCATTGTGTCCTGGTAAAGTTAAAGCGTGATGAAAAAAAATGCAATATGTTTAAAGGTCACATTTTCGTGCTTTTAACGTATAACTTTCATATTATATTAAATGGACAAAAATCAAGCCTCATGTCACAGACAGCCTATACAGATTACTTACGTAAACCTGAAGGCTCATGAAAAAAAATATTTATCTTCTTAAGCATTAAGTACAGTACATTCACGTTGGTAAATAACATGGTTTTAGCCCATTGGTTCCAATCGACTTCCTTCTCTTCTGCAGACCTGGAGGCTGTCATTGTTGTGTGTCATGTGATTTCTCAATTCAAACACTACACTAAGCTTCCCCTTTACGACAATACAAAAAGAAGTATGTTCTTCCATAGTTTTTTGATAATCTGTTAATAATATTAACAATAATAATAACAATAATATATTTAGAACCATTTTTTTATATAGCTCCAACAAATTACGCAGTGTTTTGGTACAGAACATAAGAAGAGAGTTTACAGCCAAAAACAGACCAACATGTTCAGACTAAAACATGAGGTAGAGGGGCCTGCTTGCAAGTTTACAATCTAGAGGGAATGGCAAACATGAGTAACATGAATAAAACAATTTGGTGTAAGTTATCATTTATTATGAGCTATAATGTAATATGGCCTATAATACATTTATTGTATTTAGTCTATGTAATAATAGTTAAACTATGGATCTATCAATCATGACATTATGAATGTATGGCCAGCACACATCACACATAGTGTTACTAGCAAGCACCAAGAAGGGAACCCATATTTTCCTTCTTGTCTGCTAAACCACCAAATTATGGGATTTCTGGGATAGATCTGAGAACAAGCTGCAGTACATACACTCCATGTATGTCTTGGTCTTGTAATATAATACTATAAAATGAGGCAACCCCCCCCCACTAAAAATAAAAATAGATACAGTATAGAGGAGAAAATATCATGAGACATTACATAGAGAAACGTCATATACAACATATTGGCTCAGACAATAATATTGCTCTGAAACAATAATGCTAACAACATTAGTCGAGGTACGACAGTGTCATTATCTAATACTGTGCTGTTCTTTTTTCTTTCATTGTAATTTCCCTTTAGAAATTGTACCGTTTTATCTCCCCAGTGCTTATATAAAACTACTGCATTTCAATTTTGATATTTGAAATAGAATGATGATTTGTACTCCCACCGGACTTGAAACCATATTTCAGAAACGTTCTCCAAGCATTCGTAATATACCCCTAGCTTTCTGGGGGAAAAAAGCTTACAATTGTTTCAAGTTTTTGTAACACTGGGATGTGCAATACACATTATATGCTCTGTTCTGACCATTCTCAATAAAACAAAATGAATAATTTAAGACAACCTTTTGTGGGCCAAATGAGAATAGAACCGCAAGGACATTATGCATAACACACTGCGAGCAAAATAAGTTTTGTGTACTACCTTATTTCTCTATGATAGAAGGAGATGTGTGAATCGGAGCACACTGAAACATCATCAATATGATATATTCATGTGTAATATCAAATGTATTTAGGTCATCAGGCTTTTCCCATATTTCTAGCATGTGAAAATGATCTGCCTTTCTCAAACATATGAAGAGTAATATGAAGCAATGCATGAGAATTAAATCTTTATTTTTAGTTTCACTACAATATATATGATATAGACATCTTAATCTATTTCTCAGCATAGCTCTCTCTTTCCATCTGCCTTTCCAAAATCTTTTGGGATTATCTGCTTAAATATATGTCTCTGAACTACTTTTTAACATCCAGAAAAGCTGAGAGGTTTAAGTGTGGTTCAATGTAGATATCCCATACTGTTGGGTACAGTACATCCCGCAGAGATACAAGGTTTACTTAATGACCCATTGAAACTCTTTAAATAGAACATTAGCGTGCACTTTGGCGAGTAGTCATTTAATTTCAGAAGACCATGCAGTAGAAGGGACTGTAGCATTTAAGGAGCCCAAAGTGAAAATCTAATGGATCACAATCTATATTAAAAGTGATGAAATAATTGTGCCTAAGACCGTAAATGTAACACATATAACCCCATGTTTGTGACCTAACTGATAATGAATCTCATCTTCTGCGTCCTCTTAGGAGGACCCTTGGTCTTAAGCAGCCACTTAATCTGTTTAAATGCTAGTGCCACCTCTGAAATACAGCACAATGTAATCCATTGCTCAGCGCCTTGGTGTTGAGAAGTGTTAATACAGTTTTCTTGCCGTAACATTATTCCTTACACTTGTACAGTAACACCTTTTGAATTATAATTCTTGCTGGTAGTGCTTGTACATGGTACAGATGTTTTTGCTCACTATCTACATTCGTTTAATTTCTTTTGTGAGGATTTAAAGCACTGTCTTTCAATCAGTAGTTAAATGACAGTGCTGGATAGATTTCCAGCTTTACAGTAATTCTAAATAGCCTCGTCCGAAAGCCAAATTAAGCATCACAGAAGGGATTGCTGCAAACGCTGTGCATATTGTACGCATGTTTTAAACCTCGTTTCCATAATACCATATTGTAAAAATGAAATACATTGGAATATAGAGGCATAGCATGAATAATGCATTTCTTCTCTCTGCTCTTTTCCACAGATACAAAAATGGGAACTTTATCTTGGCCAACAGCTACTTTTATAACTGTTGTTGCTACTGTGTACTTGGAAGCAAAAACCACTCAGCCATCAAAGTACACTAAGAAAACGTATAATATGGAGATTGGGAATGGCTTCGAGACATCGCTTGCTCCACCAACAGAGGAGACAGCTTTTACAGATTTTGTGGAAACAAGTGATACCACTACTGAACTAGCAACTTTAAACGCAGATTTCCGCACCGCCACGACACTTTTCCCATTTGATAATTTTACCCTAGAGACGGCAGACTTCTTTTTTAACTGCTGCGATTGCTGTACACCCATGGCTGGGCCAAAAGGGGACCCAGGGGATGTCGGACCTCCAGGTAAACTAATTGTATGTTTAAATGAAAGTAATATGTTTGCTTGAACCATTTTTGTATCTCCACAGACTAATATAAGAATTTAATACATTGCAGTACAATCATAATACTCATATGGTTAGGGTTAAGGGTAAGACTGTTCAAGAAAATTCCACTAAGTCGAAATGGGTGTGCTTAATAACAAAAGACATAAAAGTTAACCCTCTCTCTGTATAGTAGAAATTCACTCAGTGACATTTTTTGGTAATTTTCCATGAAAAACGTAATAGTTCCATATAATCTATATCTGCATTTGTTATTGGTTTACTTTAGGAAGTGGAATACATTTATAGTCGAATTTATTTATAACATGTAGGCATCATGGGGATATTTCAAACATGCATTTTTATTCTAATTCCTTGTTTCATAGACAGCTAGTTCTGAGCTCTTAAAGAGGATTACAGATGGAAGCCTACAAACCATATCTTCTCCACTAACATGTATCACATTTGGAATATATTGCAGTACATATAACTTGCTAATTTTGATTGGATATGTGGTATAAGTGGTCTTATTTTAATACAGTAATGCAGAGCCTAGCAAGTTTAAATATTATAATATAATGGCCGAATGCATTTATGATATGGACAATACAAGGAGGTACCAAGAAAAAAGCTGAACCAAATGTCTTACCTACTAAAAGTATTCTTTGAAATGGGTGCTTCGGGACTTTGCTTATCAAATTAGTATTAAACTTCTGTCAAATGCTTGGGTACGGCGATCAGAAAATTAAATAGTTAAATACATTATTACGTGAGAAAGGGTCATTTCCCTAGGTGCTGTAAGTTCAATTTACAAACACAATAGGAAACTAAATAAATAACCAGTTGCTAAGGTAGATCTATTTCTTCAAGGTGACTACCTTCTGTATCCAAGTGGGTAGTTTTCACAATATATTGATTAGATTCCTTTGGTGTAAGTAATATGGTCTGTGACGGTTCTCTGTCAATAAAAATCTCTAAGTTCGATTGTGGATGACTCTACAGCCATTGCGTGTATTAGATAAAACTAAATTGTATTGAATTTGACAGAATAAACAACCTTTGATACACTGCTTTTGAAGCCTTCTGGAACTTTGATTTGTTTTAGGTCCAAAAGGAGATACTGGAGATATAGGTTCTCCTGGACCACATGGACCTATTGGCCATACAGGAGCAAAAGGATATAAAGGAGACAAGGGTATGTAATGATGACCGAAGAAAGAGTTCTTAATTCAAACATCTTCTGAAATTGATACTCACCTGCAGATGATAGCTGAAAAATATCACAGCAGGTCAAAGGTGTTGGCACAAGAGAATAACCCTTTAGAGTGGTTTTGATTTAAGGAAAATTCAATTATTATACTATACATTTTTCAAGAGGTGAAACCCCCCATTAATTGCAATGGAAATGTCATTACTGTATTTTAAGCTATATATAAATGTAAAAAGTCAGCATTTGTTGTTATCCCCTTAGGAATATATACGAATGTGTGTTATCTACATGTTTTAAAGTTATTGAACACATGTAGATGAGCAGACACTGATTGATTTGTGATCGTTTTCTCATGAGCTAAAATAACCAGTTTAACAATGCATGCTGTATGGAAAGCAACTTGTATGACATTTTCCTATGACATGTGAACGGTTAAGAAGAAGTAAAATCCCACATCCGAAACATGCATTATATATTTTGCATAATAATTATTATATTTTTATAATAGCCTCACATTTTAGCAGCCTTGTGAATTAAAAATAATAATAATAAAAGATATATATATATATATATATAAATGTATGGATTTGGAATACATTGCACATACTCTTAGCGCACAACATATTAGAATATACGTTGGTTTCTCTTTCATTTACCTGAGTGGAGATTAATTTAATTTTAATTTGCACTCTAAATCCATTTTTTCTAATATTAAAAAAAGTAAGTTACTTAACTTGCATAACTCCTGATAATAAAGAATGCCAATTTTCTCCCGAGGTAATCATCTCGTATAGTACATTAAAGAAAGGGAACCACACTAATTGTGGGATTACAATGTTAATTATTTAAGCAGATCTAGTTCATTAGCTGGCATTTGTTTTGTTCATTAGAGCTGAATGCGGATCCCTCACAAAATCATGAACATGGAAAGCACATTTCTCGCCAAACATTATTTCACTCTAAATATCATATGCATTTTAATGCTGTATGGTCTTTTTAAATTGGCATTGGGTCCCTTTTGAAAATTATTGTGGGGATTCTACAGAATCCTTTATATTTATTTACCCACCCCTGGTTTTTTTTCCATCCAGACACTGGTGTGCCGTAGCGGTGAGTGGGATGTTGCCGCGTGTGATCATGGATGTGTATGTGTGTGTGTATGAGCATGGATGTGGAGTTGTGTGTGAGCATGAGCAAGGATGTGGACTTGTGTGTTTGTATGAGCATGGATGTTTAATTGTGTAAGCGGGGTGAGATGGAGTGTGTGTAATTTGTGTGTGTTTACATATGTTGTATGTTGGAAGGGGGGGACAATGATAACACAGACCAGCTGTTGAGGTTGGGGGGGGCCCAAGGCAATTTTTCACACCAGGGCCGGGTGGTTTCTAGTTACACCCTTGCATCCAGAAGATGCTCAGTAAGTGAGCCTACATTTGCCCTACTGATTCAATCAAAGCGCTTTCCTGACACTGCTTCAAACAAGCAACCAGTAGCAAGAGTTGTCAGGCCATTGCATAGAACAATGCTTTAATATGCATTGTTCTACGCAAGGGTCTGTCAGGGACGGTTAAAAGTCCCTTTAAAATGTCATATGATATACCTAATATACGAACAATTTCTTCTAAGAATAAAAATTGGAACAAGGAAATCTACCACAAAAAATGTTTCTTCTGGCAATTTTTTTTTGTCTCGAACCATTAAATTGCAAACATAAATCAATGACTTTGATAAAACAAATACGCCTAAAGAATTCCAGGGATTTTATTTTCCGAAAGACATCTTCTACTCAAATGTAACAGAATGCTGTATCAGTCTGTCTAATCTTTGTTCCAGACATTTCATGAGCCTGAAAAAATAACCTTAATGATTAGCGTTACCGTTCTGAAGGTTGAAAAAGAAAAGCTTAGAAAGCGACCATGATTTTTTCCCCCTAAAAGTACTTTCCTAAAAGAAACAGTGCAATTGGACACGGCAGTACGTCTTTCAATTGTGATTTTCAAATATTGCTATAAAAACTCGCATTTAAATAATTTCATTTAGAAATGTAGGATTTGCACATTGGTCCATTCTGTACGATTATTAGTAATGATTGCATATTTTATCCTATAAATAATTCACATATATTCTATTTCTTAAGAGATAGCTGCATTGATACATTGGTATGCTGTATCGTAGGGGAAGGAGAGGTTGGGCATGTTAACTGTTTTGTATGCTTTAATAATAACAATCACATTTGTGTTTATATTTGCCAGTTTCAAATTTTAATAATAATGGCTTTCATTGCAAAATGAATGTGTTTTTGGTAATGTATTTAGGAGAGAAGGGTGAACATGGTGAGGAAGGAACTAGTGGAAGCCCCGGAATCCCAGGCAAGGCAGGAGAAACAGGTAAATGATAATGAATGATGCCCAATTATGTTTGTCTGTTTCCCATTTTCCCTCTCTTGTAATGAAACTCTGATCCAGTGACCTCTGTTCAAATTGATTCTGCTGAAGGAGAAACGTTCCCTATGGAGCTCTGTCACACACATACCAACTGTATTTACTAGACAGGCATACGGCGAAAGTCATCTGTGTGATGTTAGAACAAATATGTGCTGCGGCTTAAGAAATGCTGTTTAAAGAATTGATTTAACACTTTTTCTACCAAAGGAGTCCTTCCGCTAAGAAAGGGTATGATGTGTCTTTCGGTGTTTTTGATAATTCTGTAGAATAATAATTAATAATTATTAGAATACAAATGATAGAATAATCAATAATATAATTCATATGTAAACTAATCACACATACTATAATAGTATGTGTCAGGGCCTAAGAAATCAAACCACCTGCTAGCTTATAAAAAGTAACTTTCTGAAATGGTTGCAGAGGAGCTTAAACGCTTATCAAAAAATTAATTCTTATCTAGAACAAACCCTCCTTCTACTTGAGTCATATGCACATTATCTCAAAGTCAATAGGAAAAAGTGAGCAAATATGTCCTGAATGACTGCAAACCATCAATCTTTTTTACAATGTCCTCTGCCTTTCTTGTCTGTCGATGAGTATACTTCAAACTTCTATTAACATCCACTTATATTCTGTAGAGTGAAACCATTCTGTAGTTTACATAAAGTAAAACAAATATGTCATCTGTCTTATTAAGCTAGTTGTTTGTTTTATTGCATTTCAACTTTTTTTTAGGTGAGACTGGAGCAAAAGGTGAAAAAGGAAATATCGGACTGCCTGGCATTAAAGGACAAAAAGGAAACAAGGGAGATGTTTGTGAAAATGGTACAAAGGGAGACAGAGGAGAGAAGGGAGAGCAGGGTTTTATGGGGGTGGATGGAGAAAAGGGAGACAAAGGTGAGAAGGGAGATATTGGGGAGATAGGAATTTCTGGGGATATTGGAGAGAAAGGAGACAGAGGAGAGATTGGTGAAAAGGGATTTAAAGGGGATAAGGGTATTAAAGGTGATATGGGGTTAAATGGTATCAATGGTTTAGAAGGGGAAAAGGGTGAAAAGGGAGACCTAGGCATGAAAGGTGAGAAAGGTGAGATGGGGCTTCCAGGATTAATAGGTCCACCTGGGCCAAAGGGAAACTATGGTAGCAAAGGAATTAGGGGAACACCAGGAAAAAAGGGTTCTAGAGGTCCGAAAGGATCTAAAGGAGATTACCCTAAACCTGCAAGGTCAGCATTCACTGTAGGTCTATCAAGGCCTTTCCCAGCTCCAAACGCGCCTATAAAATTTGACAAAATATTGTACAATGATCAAGAAGAATATAACCCTTCGACAGGAAAGTTTAACTGTACAATACCTGGAACTTATGTGTTTGCATTTCATGTGACAGTACGAGGCCGCCCGGCTCGAATCAGTATTGTCGCCCAAAACAGGAAAATGCTTAAAAGCCGCGAAACCCTGTACGGTCAGGAAATAGACCAGGCATCAGCCATGTTGGTGTTAAAACTTAATGCAGGGGACCAGGTTTGGATGGAGGTTTCAAGGGATTGGAATGGGATTTATGTTAGTAATGAGGATGACAGCATATTTACTGGATTTCTTTTATATCCAGACGACCCTGTTGAAACAGAGGTAGTGCAATAAAGAAAAGGCTTTTTTATAGTGAATAGTTTCAGTGCCATTTCAGTGCCACTTTAATTAGAATACCAGAATAATTATTTTATAAAGTATATGAATATTCAGTTAATACATAAATTGAAGGTAAATCATGTATGCGCATCACTAGCAAAACGATTGTGACTCATTTAAATCAACATCATTTTTGTTGAGTTAATTCTTTATTAGCTGCTAGACAGGTTTTATTTATTCACAATATTGTAATAATTTAATGTTTGGCTGTAATGGTCCTGTTTAATATTCATCATTTATCTGAGCAGTTGTAGGTATAAAAATGAGGTGTAATAATTGCTCAATTTAATGTACAATAAAGCACATTAATAAACATGTTTTTTTTCGTATGGATCAATACACCTGTAAAATAACTTTACTAGTAAACCATAGCAGTATCAATATGATCTCCAAGTCAAAAAAGACTTGCCATATATAAGCATGTAGATGACAAGGTCCCTATGAGAGTTTATATGTCCATTGGTATTGCCCGTGCTAGAAAATTGGCTACAATTACAAAACAGAAAATAATTAGGTGCCTTAAGTTTATTGAACCTGATCTAGTGACCACTTTCAAATGTGATCATTTATGGTCAGATATGGGTCAAACATTTATGCAGCAGTTACTAACAATGAAATTGAGAGGAATGAGTATTAAAGGGACAGTCAGCACATCACATGCATGTTAATGCATATAATAGCTCAGTCACTATTTTTCTCTGTGCGAATGTGTAAAGAGGATTCATCAAAAGCCACTCTAAGCATTTACCTGCACTTTTGGGAGGCAGGTAAACAATACATATTAAAATATTTACAACCGTAATATGCATTCTTCATTTGTGGGGGCTACATGGATACTTAGTTTTCCCCATAAAGCAGTTGAATGCTGTTGAGATACATAGGTGACGCTAATGACCCATCACTTTTGTCTTTCTAATACATCAATAAATAGTTAAAGATTCTTATTTTGTCTTTTTGGAGTAGTTTCATGATATGAAGAGAATAAGGCAAAAGCTTATTTTCTATAAGACATCGGATAAAGAGCAACAATGACCTCTGAAGAATGGATGTGACAATTTTCCCCTCAATTTTTCAAGTCCAACTGATAAAAGATGCAGTGTTAAAATCCCATGGGAAGAACCAAAACGTGATGCCTAAGGATGCACATGAAATGATTCATTGTCTAATCTAAGAACATTGTAAATAGAGCAGTGATTCATTGCTTTAATATTTTTCATTGGCAAGGGTCACCTCTGAGGCCACATCCAAAGAAGGACCTATGTGGTCCTGAAGATAATGTAAAACAACAGCCATGCATAATTATTTAGTTGCTAAGGTATGGTAACTCATAAAGAACCTTACGTTATAACACAAGGACTCATATTCATTATTGAAGTATAAAAACCTTACATTAATTCTTAGAAACAGTGAAATGTTTTCTTTATTCTCTATCTGCTTACATAATAAGTTTTGTTCTAGGATTTGGTCAGTGAACCCTATGAAAGCACTTCTTGTTATTAGTAATGTGAATCATAAAATGTTATGGTCAGGCATTTTGCTTTGAACCCACTGTCCAAAGGTAAAACAAGGCAAAGAAGCTGAAATTATAGTGCAGGGTGCACAACACCTGCTTCTACTTATTTAATGTGTCAGGATAACTAAAGGCCCTAAATCAAGATGATTAATAAAGGAGAAATATTGATATGTATTAAGGCAAAACATAAAGCGTAGGAAGTATTAACAGATCACTACAAGTCATTGTGAATATTTTTTTAAATAACATTTTAATAAATGTATCAGAAGCACTAAACCACCACTCTTTCCTACCAAAGATGAAGGAACTTCATTATACAAAGTAAAACTTTGTGGCCTTTTCTATGGGTGGGGCCAAATCTAGCCGGCTGACTGCCAGCTAGACAACAATACCTCAGGTGGTCCTGTGTGAAATCGTTTCTGTTCCTTTAAGACCTCTATGTAAGCAATATTTATAGTGTAAAATAAATGGTGGTTTATGATAATGAAGTGAGGTTAACAAATATTTATTCTTGTAAAACACAAGATAAGCTCATTTCCAATTTTTAAAAAGTTTCTTTTTCTTGTATGAAGGAAATGGGGACTGTGTTTCCATGATAACCGGTACAATGACCAAAAAACCCACACCAAGACCCCAGGCCCCTACCCCAGCAAGAACTGGACACGAGACTTGATTGTTTGATATAAATAGGCCACAGCATTCTAATAATACCAGAAAAACAACCTAACATGAATAACTAAGTCCTTGCCAGCCATAAAATAAATAAACTATACCTGAACTAGCATCTATTACACTAAGGGTGCTCCCCTCCCCCTCATCCATAAAACTGTCAATACCATAACTTCTTCACCATCATCAATGCCAACCACTAGCTGGCAATTTTAGCTCAATGGGCATGTCCAGTAACAGATCTATTTCCTTACAAAGGCCAGTGGAGGGACAAGCCGCTAACTTCCGCTGCTTATTACCAGGATTCCTCTTCCTTCCAAAACCAACCAAGGCTGACAAAGTCACAAGCACCACTGTTTCACCCCAAGCCATTGCCTCTTCAACACCCTCCTGTAATGCCAAATTAAATGGGTCTAAACCTACCTCATCATCACGAAAATACATAGCCGCTTCATGCTCAAACACTCTGTGCCGAACAGTCACACCCCCAACACAAACTTTGAAATGTGGCTGTTCAACTTTACCCCACAATGATCAAGTGCCCTCTGGTGATGCGCACTGCCCCAATAATTGGGTGGTACTATTTCCTACTAGACTAAACAAACTCAAAAGGTTGGCCAAATCCTGCTTTATCGTATTGCACAGACCCCATACTAGGACTGCCCCAGATCGTTCCCTAGATGACTGACCAACACGTCTGGAAAGCTGCACCAATTCAGGAAGCAATTGCACATACCTCATGGCCGTTTTCCGAACCAAAAAATATAAGAATGGCCTATGGGCCAAACCCGTCGTGCTGAGAAGAGACCGCCATCAGCCCAGCCGGGCGCACATAAGACTTAAAAAGCGGCAATTCCCATCTACCCATTTGCTTGATTGTCCGAGAGAGTGAGACAGACAGACAGACATGGGCTAATTGCATTTCAATTAAACATTTAAAACAATCATTCACCAACATAGCTTTTAACCTCATTATAATAATGTATTAAATTTACCTGTAGCTTGAGGGTTTTTTTAATCAGTGTAACTGTTTCGGAGAAATTTAGTTTAAAAATTAAGACAATATTTTACCTCAGCATTACTTTTCTCTCTGGGGGTGTTTATCTATCACATTTACAAAGACTGTCTCAAAATGGAGATAAGTAACTTTGACAATGAGGGAAGTACAACTTAACACAATGGAAAGAATAACTGAATGGAGAAGAAAATTAATCACATAGATGTCTGGTCCCATGGTAAACATGTAAGGTTGGTTTCTCATACATTTATTCATCTTAATGAAATGTGTGAACAACATTACACATTTCCATTAAGTGCATTTGACACAATCCTCTTTAGTAAGCTCAAGAAACGTTGCCACTGGAATAACTAAGAAGTACAATAGCAGGGATAATGAATGATCTCTCTATCCAGAGCTGAGTGCTAATGATAAAAAATGCACCCAATAATTAGCTTTAGAAAGGGTTGCCATCTGTCCAGGTTTCACATGGACAGTATCAGAATAAAGAGGTAACTCCCAGTTCCAGGGTTTACATATTTATGTTCTGCAAAAGGCTGGACCAGGGCCACGCGAGCCTGCATCCTGCAAAGGGAGGACAGGGTAGTCTTTGGACAATTGAAAGAGTTCTAGTGTCAAGTTTAGCAGGGCTCTGGAAAGTGGTGGAAGACATATGGAAGGAAAAAGATCAGAGGGGTAGAGAGCTGACTGTGACGTGTAGGAGGAGAGTTAAAGTATCATGGGATGCATGTGTTGGAGATTTGAATCATGTTGAGATGATCTACAGTCCTGTCTGTAGATTCTGTGGAACGAAGATGGTGACTGACACTATCTACAACACTAAAGCACTTGCAGGACTTTCTTCTTTCTGTAAGATGTAATACATATATTTTTTGAGTCAGCTGCTAGGGATCAAACGTTCTTCACTAGTGCGTGTGTATGTGTTATAGTGAGTGTGCTAGTGAGTATGTTATTTACTGGTGGTGGGGCAAGGTCCCGGCGGCTCTCAGTTGTACTTGCCCCCTGGGATAGTGGTAAAATTGATCATAAAATATGACAGAAATCACTTGGCATATTTTTCCTTGTCAGTTGATTTCCGTGGTATATATTTGTCACCTGAGGTGAAGGAAGAAGAGTTGGTTCTGGAGGTAAAACCAGTGTTGACATGTTTAAACTTACTGATCCAAGGCATTAGACCATCCTTCTCCCCTCTTTCAGCACCATGAGTGTCTGTTGCAAGATTTTCACATTGACTTGTATGATAAATCTGCAACTGTTTAGGAATAACTCTAAGCATTTTTGTTGCTCCTTGTGAGCAAATTGAACATATCATGCATTGTAAATTGTAACACACTGATCTTTTTCTCTCAGATCTGTGGATTGGATCTGTCATTGTTGTTTTCAAACGTCTTATCTATGAAATGCTTCAGCCAGCATTGTCTTAAGAATTCCTTTTACTGGCATTTATTTTGGATATAAACTCCATCACATACATTCTTATCTGACAGAAAATGGATTGTAAAAACCTCAAAACCCAACATTGGTAGAATACCTATAGGGGAACTGTTGTCTCATAACTAAGCATAACTTAGTTATCTTAGCATAACTAAGTTAACAAAAACTTTGGCTTTTTGTATTAAAGTTAACGTAATTATTTAGGAGAAATTTAGCTTAAAAGTTCACATTATGACAAGTGATATTTTATCATTCACCTAACCTCTCTCGTCTCTTCACCCTTACGGAGGATGCATTTGAGAACAATTAATAACACTCGGACAGATATAACATAATGGGAGGAATAATCACGCAGATCTTAAGAATCGATAAGATGCCTGTCCACATGGTATACAAGTTTTAAATCCACATATATTGAATATGTTAAAATGAACTGAGAACTGAGAAATGTAGGTTTGGGAAAATAAACAGATCTGCTCTAAACCCTTAAGGATAAAAGTTTTTTTTTTATACAATATGTCTGAACAAAGCATTTTCATAGTTTTCAATAATTTTTCTCTTTCTCAATTAGAAGAAGTGGACGAAAGTTAAAAAAAAACATAGTTTTTCAAAGCTAACGGAAAAAAGCTCAAAATATATTAATTTACTCATCTTGAGTTTATGCTAAGTATATTTTATTTCCAAATTAGTGTGTGAACTATGGGCTTTAAAGGACTAACTAAGAAATGAACTACTTTTATGGATTACCCACAGTATATATTTCTTACAAGCAGAAAAACATGATATGAAGCAAGGATTAATCAACAGAAACATTTGAACATTATAAGCCTTGAAAAAACATAGGGATTTCAATGTATTAGTGATAATTAATTGATTAACCATACAGTATAAATTAATGAATTATGTATTATTAATCAACAGAACTTCCTGACCCCCCATGATACACTGAAAGATTATAAAATGGAGGGATTGAATACACGGAAGTGTATTACATTTTTGGCCAGATGTGAAAAAAATGCTGTAAAGTAAGAATGCTTTCAAAATAGGTATGTTTATAGTTTATTTTTATGATTTAACAAAATGCAAAATGAGTGAACAGAATGGACTTAAAGCCAAAAAGCAATACCCCCAAAGTGGAGGCAAGGCCAAGCAACTCAACTTTTCACAAAAACACATTAACTGGGGTGCAGAAAAAATGGCAGCAGGTGCTATATGCAGATGATACCCAAATCTACCTGTCTTCTCTTGATCTCTCTCTATCTCTTATGTCCTGTATTACCAATTGCTTGTCTGCTATTTCTTCATGGATGTCAAAACACTATCTGAAACTCAATCTTTCTAAAACCGAACTCATTATCTTCCCTCCTTCCATCTCCACTCCACTACCTGAATTCTCTATCACCATTACCAACACGACTATCTCTCCTACTAACCAGGCCCGATGCCTTGGGGGTCATCCTCGACTCTAACCAATTAAGTCTTTATGGACCTTGCTTTCTTTACTGCGGCACAGTTGTGCTGGAATAGAAAAGAGACTTCTCCAAACCGCTTCCACAGAGTTGGAAGCATAGCATTGTCCAAAATGTCTTGGTATACTGAAGCATTAAGTTTCTCTTCCCTGGAAGTAAGGTGACTAGCCCAACCCCTAAAAATCAGCCTCATACCATTATCACTTATCCATCAAACTTTACGGTTGGCACAATGCAGTCAGGCAGGTAACGTTCTGTTGGCAACTGCTAAATCAGAAAAATGTGATTCGTCACTCCTCAGAACACGTTTTCACTGCTCCAGATTCGAGTCGCTGCATTCTTTACACCACTCGATCCAACGCTTGGCATTGTGCTTGATGATGTGAAGCTTGCATGCAGCTGCTTGGCCATAGAAACCCATTCCACGAAGCTCCCGCCACACAGTTTTTGTGTCAATATTAATGTCAGTGGAAGTCTGTAACTCTTCAGCTATGGAATGAGTGTTGCTGCTGTTTCTAAACACTTCCACTTTCCAATAATACCACTTACAGCTGACTGTATAATATCTAGCACTGATGAAACTTCACAAACTGACTTATTGAAAAGGTGGCATCCTATGACAGTACCATGCTTCAATTCTCTGAGCTCTTCAGAATCACCAATGTTTTTAAAAAATGTTTGTGAATGCAGACTGCATGACTAGGTGCTTGATTTTATACACTTGTGGGAATGGGTCTGATTGAAATGCCTGAAATCAATAATTAAGAGGTATGTCCCATACTTACAATATATATAAAATAATAATAGACAGAGGAAACTGTGACATTTTTTCTCCATACTAAAATCAGCATTTAAAGACACTAACACGTCAATCATGTATAATGTATAATTTGAAGCTAATTTGTCATTAAATTTGCAAAGGCATTAGCAGCAGTTTAGAGTTCCCTAAACTAAATATTTTCATTAGTTAAACACTTTCAGTGGATCTCTGCTTTAGCAGTGTATTGCCATGCCAACAAGTAAAATGGATTTAGTTTTTAAGAGGTTTCCTTTTGTTTATGAGTGACAGCAGATAATCATACTTTTGTATAGATTTAACAAAATAAAAAACCACTGGGGTGGGCAATACAGATATATAAAAGTCTAGTTTCTACTTCCTGGCTCTGGGGCCTGCCTATCTATCTATCTATCTATCTATCTATCTATCTATCTATCTATCTAATCTATGCGTGTGTCTCTCTGTCTCTTAGATGTTTATTAACTCATTGATCAGTAGTCCATCAAACACCTGGCTGTCTGTTGTCTAGTCTATTGCCTGGAGGATGCAGCAAGGAACTCAGTAATAGGACTGTTTAGCAAATCTCCCAAATAGGGTGACCACATTTTATTTTTGCCATTCAGGGGCACACTATGAAGTGCATGAGATTACACACGCAGGTGTATATATATATATATATATATATATATATATATATATATATATATATATATATATATATATATGCGTTAGATGTGCATCTTTAACTACATAATATGTACTTTTTTCTTTGACGTAAAGACCATAATTGAAATATGATTTCGAAATAACAGATGAAATGGCAGTTATTTTTCATTCATTCATTAGCCCCTGCTGCCAATATATATAAATATTAGTCCCTGTTGTCAATATATATATATTAATATTAGTCTCTGCTGTAGATATATATTAATATTAGCCCCTGCTGCCAATATATACTAATATTAGCCCCTGTTGACAATCAGCCCCTGCTGCCGATATATATTAATATTAGACCCTGCTGCCAATATCTTTTAGATTGAAAAAATGGCCAGCTGGCCAGGCCAGTAGGGTGAAAGATAAAAAAAAAATATTACAAATAAGTATTTGGAAGAAGCTAAGAGAACCTAGGCAATACCATAATGAAAGGGGTGTAGTGGTAAGTGAGAGAAAGAATAAAATGAATAATATTGTAAACCAGTATACTGTCATCCACTCTTGCAAGTGAAAATTTGAAGTAAAAGAGGCAGAAGGTATAGGGCTCCAAAAGCAGCTTCAGTGGGCCCCTGCAGTGTGCCTGGACCCGGGACAGCTGCCCCTTTTGCCCTGTGTTAAAGACGGCCCTGAAGCTAAATTGGTGAGATATTCAACAGGTTTAGAAATTTACACTTGGACTCCTTAAGTTAACAGACATGTATCACAGCTTGCACAACCCAAAGCCAGCCCTGACATCCACATTGCCCACATGGAACCTGACCAGCACCCAGATAACACACATAGGACTTGCCATCTTTGTCGCCAAACAGCCCAGCATGAGTCAACTTTGTCTCCAAACAGCCCGTCCTATGCCATCTTTGTCCCATAAACACCCTGCCAGTGGTGTGGAGGGACCTGCTCCCAACTCTCGTGTAATGAGAGTTTCAGAGACTAGATGCTGATTGGCTCAAGGTACAGAATGCTGATTGGCTCAAAGCATTTTGCACTCAGTTTCAGCAATCTGTCACTGTCAAAAGTGGATAGCAAAGCGGGATAGCGGGACAGTTGGAAGGCATACAGCGGATATGAAAAGTCTACACACCCCTGTTAAAATTCCAGGTTCTTGTGATGTTAAAGAATGAGACAAAGATAAATCATGTCAGAACTTTATCCACATTTAATGTAACCTATAACGTGAACAATTCAATTGCAAAAAAATTAAAAAAACTCACAATAACCTGCTTAGCAAAGAAAAGCAGTATGATGGTCTTATAATACAGGAGTAGATGAAGAGAGTTTAGTTGTGAGACATATTCCAACCACAAATAACATAACAGACACAGAACTAGAAAAGCACCACTGACTGTGGTGTTCAGGTACATAAAGAATTTTGTAAGAAAGTAATGCTACAGAATATTTTAATATATTTTAATTTCAAATACATAAGCCTACATCTACAAGCATTTGTCTAGACTGCCTAACCGGCCCGACTTAGCAATGACATTTACATGATAAAGTGGAGCAGACCAATGAGTCTCAGTTAAATGAAAGAGGAGAAAATTAATTATTTGAAGCTGTGAGAGAAAAAAGTCAAGAATGTAAAAGTCAAAACATCAGCTTTCTTTTACGTGATGTCAGTATTTTATCCATCTGAATAAATCTGATTTAATTTATTTACAAAAATCTCACCTTGAACAATCACACGGAAACAATTAACCTTGGTGTGTAATCTGCAATATAAAGCAAGGACATCATGAATAATCTCTGTAGACCTCATGTTGATCCTGTGGGAACAAAACAGTAGAATATTAAGTCTTTCAGTTCTAGAATTCTTCTGAGAGAATCCCTCAGGAACACTAACCTATTTCTAGAGAACACAAGGACTTGGCAAGTCTTCATATTTAACTGAAGCAAATTATTCTAGATATAGTATTGAATATTCTGTAACACAACTGAGCACGTTCTGTGCATGATAAATTTTCCTGAATTTTCCCCATCCCCCTAGTTCACATTCAGAATTAAAAGATGTGATTTAATACTAGTTTCTCAAAACACTAGGTACCATACACTTAACAATTTCAGGGTTCACTAATCATAATTGTGGTAAGTCAAATAAGAACAGCTCTCAGATATGAGAAATTCTTTAATATTTAATGTGTTGAGGATAAAGGAATCTAGTATTGAAATGTTTATCAGATATTCATTTAAGATTCTACAGAACTGGCAAAAACAAACTCACAAAAATCCAGATTGACTAGGTTTGAGCTGCTCACCAAGTACTCTACTCTAGGTGGCAATATAACACAGCACACTAGCCCATTTTTGCGAGTATTGCACTACAGATTTTAGCTGATTTTGTTTATTGATATCTGATTGTCTGCTTGGTATACTATGAAATATAGAATGGTTAAAATATAACTATTCTCTTGGGTTAACAACAGCTGTTGATAAGGGTGTGCAGTGCTGCAGAATATGATGGTGCTGCATAAATCAATAAGTTAGAATAATAATCATAAACAATCATCCATATCATGAACATGTTACACAAAAGGTAGAGATTTATTTTTAACTATTTGGTAATCTATCTCATTTTAAACCAACTAAAATAACACTAACAGGGAAAAGAAAAAATGTCGGTGCGCTAAGCTAGTCACAGGCTCAAATAATACAAATGTGTAATACGAGGCCTACCAAACAGGTGTAAGCATGCTGCAAGAAACAGTGTATTGGCTGCACAATGTATACAAGAAACAAAAACTGTCTGCGCTTCTTACCCTAATAAAGTTGGCAACGAATATATAAACATAATATAAATGAGAGGTTTTGGTTATATGAATTGGCCAAAGCATAATTAAGCTCACCCGCCACGTCAAGGCACACTCTCAATAGGGTGAGAACCTACTCTCACCTCCTACATAGTGGGCACACAAAGCAGTTTATACTGCTACCAAAACCTTATTAATGTGTTGGGGGAGGTGCAATTAAACCTCCTCCCTATTAACCCCTGGACAGCAAGCTGCAACCAGACTGATGAGGAGCCAACAACCTCAAATATGTGCAAACAGGGAAAAGAAAAAATGTCGGTGCGCTAAGCTAGTCACAGGCTCAAATAATACAAATGTGTAATACGAGGCCTACCAAACAGGTGTAAGCATGCTGCAAGAAACAGTGTATTGGCTGCACAATGTATACAAGAAACAAAAACTGTCTGCGCTTCTTACCCTAATAAAGTTGGCAACGAATATATAAACATAATATAAATGAGAGGTTTTGGTTATATGAATTGGCCAAAGCATAATTAAGCTCACCCGCCACGTCAAGGCACACTCTCAATAGGGTGAGAACCTACTCTCACCTCCTACATAGTGGGTGAGAGTAGGTTCTCACCCTATTGAGAGTGTGCCTTGACGTGGCGGGTGAGCTTAATTATGCTTTGGCCAATTCATATAACCAAAACCTCTCATTTATATTATGTTTATATATTCGTTGCCAACTTTATTAGGGTAAGAAGCGCAGACAGTTTTTGTTTCTTGTATACATTGTGCAGCCAATACACTGTTTCTTGCAGCATGCTTACACCTGTTTGGTAGGCCTCGTATTACACATTTGTATTATTTGAGCCTGTGACTAGCTTAGCGCACCGACATTTTTTCTTTTCCCTGTTTGCACATATTTGAGGTTGTTGGCTCCTCATCAGTCTGGTTGCAGCTTGCTGTCCAGGGGTTAATAGGGAGGAGGTTTAATTGCACCTCCCCCAACACATTAATAAGGTTTTGGTAGCAGTATAAACTGCTTTGTGTGCCCACTATGTAGGAGGTGAGAGTAGGTTCTCACCCTATTGAGAGTGTGCCTTGACGTGGCGGGTGAGCTTAATTATGCTTTGGCCAATTCATATAACCAAAACCTCTCATTTATATTATGTTTATATATTCGTTGCCAACTTTATTAGGGTAAGAAGCGCAGACAGTTTTTGTTTCTTGTATACATTGTGCAGCCAATACACTGTTTCTTGCAGCATGCTTACACCTGTTTGGTAGGCCTCGTATTACACATTTGTATTATTTGAGCCTGTGACTAGCTTAGCGCACCGACATTTTTTCTTTTCCCTGTTTGCACATATTTGAGGTTGTTGGCTCCTCATCAGTCTGGTTGCAGCTTGCTGTCCAGGGGTTAATAGGGAGGAGGTTTAATTGCACCTCCCCCAACACATTAATAAGGTTTTGGTAGCAGTATAAACTGCTTTGTGTGCCCACTATGTAGGAGGTGAGAGTAGGTTCTCACCCTATTGAGAGTGTGCCTTGACGTGGCGGGTGAGCTTAATTATGCTTTGGCCAATTCATATAACCAAAACCTCTCATTTATATTATGTTTATATATTCGTTGCCAACTTTATTAGGGTAAGAAGCGCAGACAGTTTTTGTTTCTAAAATAACACTAACTACTACCAATTTTGGCCAAATAATCATGGTAAGTTAGTCAAAATGTTTGGGCTGACATACCTTAATATTAATTAGTAAAGCTACCTTTTTTATGCTATTGGTGTTAAATTGTGTAGAACTCAAAATGGATGATGGAATTAGCTTTTCCCTATAATCAGGTAAGCCTGTCTCCAGTCAAGAGGCCTAAAGATTCTTTTTTTTTTTTTTTTTTTTTATTGAAATGCTCCTAACCAGAGATACCTGAAGAAAAGGTCTAAATTTGGTGACATCTATGCTAAAAAATGTCAGGTGGGTATTGGTTGCTACTTAAGGTCAACAGCAATTATATTAACTGCTCAGATGAAATCCAATTTCTGATTCACATATTTGAAATAGGTTTTCAGAATCGAGCCTCCATATTCATTATATTTTGTTGTGAACTTAATCTTTAAAGTTGTGTATAATTCTAGTTGTTTCTTGCAAGTGTTATCATATACAGGTTCTCTTTTGATTTATTTGATACCTTCTGCATTTGATTGGACAACTGTCTTGGAACAAACAGTTTACCACAGCATCATTTCACTGCTGACTAGCAGTGACTGCACTAGACAGTTGTAATTTTACTTATTCACCAGGGCAGTTGAGCTCCAACTACAACACCATACCCTGAAGGTGTTAGCAGACCTTTCATTACTTCACTTATGCCTGGAAAAGATAAGGAATGAACTCCATGGTGTTTTAGGGACAGAAATTGAGTGATTAATTAAGCAATAGTTATTGGCTATTACTGTTTCCATGTGAAGTTTGATTGCTGGAATTTAGGTTGTTGGTATTCTTTGTGAATATGGATATCATGGTTATTAGCATTCTTTGTTTGGGGGTGCTTTAAGAATATGGATATCATGGTTCTTGTCTTTCATACCTTTTTCCATTCCTCTTTTACAATATTGGGTACAATTTTATTATATATGTGGGTGTAGTAATGTGCCCTGCATTCACTGATTTTTTTTCATTTTCTGTCAGTTGACAGAAAAAAGGAAAGCACCTTAATTATATAGGCAGTGAGTAAATGTTTGGACCGTGCTGCCACTGGTAAAGGGGATGGTGGTATTAGTAGAGGCAACAAGCACTGAGATCATATGAGATTATTTTACATGATAACAGTTGGTGAAGGTATAGCCTTCTGCTACGATCTCATGAGAAATAGGAGTAGAAAGGGGTAACACATAATGATAATACATATATAATAACCATTCAGTCTGTCAGTACTGGTTTCTCCTTGTGAATGAGATAGTGAGCATGCCATTATGTGTGTCACTGTGACACCATGTTGCATTCTGCCCATGGAACGCCTGCTCTATGCCACATTTTCACATGCACATTATCTAATGCAAAAGCTACACACACAAACACACACCTAAAAAAACAAGATAATTATTACCAGAACAGTCAATAGCCAGGACTCAAGCCTAGTTTTTGGGATTGCTGCAGTAAATATGTTATGGTCATCATTTATGCATTGACTGCACCTCATAAGACTCTATACTTGTTGTGAATGAAAATTGGTTACGATGTTGCCTGCAAGGTTGCAAGGACACTATACTACACTTATTGATAATATTGCTCTCTCTTTATTCTTAGTTTAAATGCTGGTTGAGGTTGGTAGGGGCATGCATTTCATTAAATACACCGTGGGACTCAAAGGGTTAATCCAACCTGCTGTGTAAAACCCAGATGCAATTTTCACTAAAATTGAATAAAAAGTATCCTGGCTTTCATTTTCTTTGATTGGCAGACACATTTCTACAGATTACATTTCTGAGAGTTGTTTTGTTTAGAAAGACTTTCTTAACTCTTTATAGTATAGACATGACAACCCAAAAACTAGCTGTTAGAATGCTAAGGAAATATAAAATAATTAAAATAATATGCTGGAATTGGTATCCTATTTGTCCCTAGATTTGAATTTAATTTTCATAGTAATAACAGGAACAGTATTATAAAAAAATAAACTGATCCAGCTACATTGTGGAGCAGTTAGTTAAATCCAGTGGTGACACTGGTAGAAAGATATATCACAGCAGGAGATTTAATCCAACACCTGTCCAAAAGCACCCTCTGAGTTTGAAGAATCAGAGTCCAAATAAATCTGGTAAAACGGTTCCAGGCAAAAAGGGGACTTTTGATGAGTGGGTTGCTTTTTACAACTTCAGAGACATAAGCACAAAGGAAAAGATCCGGTAGCAAAACTTGAAAATGACAAAATGCTGTGAAATGTTTACATTTCTAGAATATGGACATATAGCAAAGGACTACAGTGAAAATGTTGAACTGAATGTAAACCAAATAATTGGGGGGTTATTCAATTTATTTCAGTTCACTGTGCTCTGCAGACAAGAATATTGCCAGTGTGCTTGGTGACATACAAAATGTCTGACTAACTACCGCTCTATCTCTCTCCTTCCTTTTACCTCTAAGTTGCTTGAACTGATTGTAAAAAATTGTAACTCCCTCTCCTCCAATTCCCTCCTTGACCCTCTACAGTCTGGTTTCAGACCCCTTCACTCTACTGAAACACTGCTAAGAAAAGTATCTAAAGACTTGCTATCTGCCAAAGCAAAAAGCCTCCCTTCTAATACTGCTGGACCAGCTCCTGCTGCTTGCATCTAATAAAACATCTCTTGCATCTGCCCATTCCCCCACTCAAGAAGCCACAAAAGCCCTGGTTTATTCCTTTATCTTTTATCACATTTAACCTCCAGCTCCCCCCCCGCCAATATTTAAGAGAAATCTCAATATCCACTTCTTCAGAAAAGCAAACCATCTATGTAGCTACAACTTACCTGCCACTAATATAACACCATTCTCTCTTGATTGCAAGTTTGCGAGCAGGGCCCTCTCTACCTAATGTATCAGTTTGTCTTAGTCTATACATTCTAGTTTTGTCATATTCCTTGAGAAAATGTATTGTAAATTCCATTTGAGTACATTGGTATGAATTTTGTGGATCCTTTATTAAAGTCCTCAAGAGGGCATCAGTACATATTGGTAACTCTTTATTATGCTACTCATTATCCCGTGACAATACCTCTATTCACAACATCTTCAAAATCTATTACTTAGGAATTATGAATGTTGTGTAGCCAAGTAGGAATACCAAAAGAGATCCTGACAGATCAGGATACTCAATTCATGTCAAGGGTTCAATAAAACCCTGAACGCTATGCTGCGAAAAAAGAAGATTGATAAGGACTGGAATTTTGGGAATTTTGTTGCCATACCTAATGTTTGCTATTAGGGAAATACCTCAAGCTTCTATTGGGCTCTCTTGTTTTATGGTAGGCACCCTTAATTGATATTGCCAAGGAGGTGGCAAAACATCAAAAACGTGTTTGGTGAATATCCTGGTGATTTGTATCTTGCAAACACCGACCCATCTAAGTATACTGAGAAGAAAATAATGGTTTAGTGAGTGCTCAGCGGGCAAGGGTTTTTATACTATTTTTGATGCTGATTATTTTGCTACATGAAAACCAATAAAACAGGTCAAATCTCTGGTTTGCAAATCTGTGTCAGAAGTGTTTCTGCACCTTAGACTGTGTGTTTAGGGTATTCATGAGACAGAAGGTCCAATACCACAAATCTATTTGTCACATATATCCATCTGTCTATACACTGTAGCTTGTATCAGTGGTAGCTTACCAACTGTATTGGAAAGTAAAGTCATGCTGAGAAAAAGATTAAAACTCCAGAAGCTGGAACATAAAATAAGATGAGTATTTCAGATAACTTCAAAGAGCCCTCTTTTGGATAAGAATGAGAGACGCAGTTTGGAAAAACTGCCATGATTGAGCTGCCGCTAATGTAAGATACACGTGAGTTTTAACAAGTTCCAAAATAACTATGTGGAGTATGCATTATATTCAAAATTTCAGGTTATATTCATACCTATTATATACACAGTTTATGTGCTTATCCTGCAATTTCAGTGCAGATTACTTTGGACAACTAACAGTTTATATGCAATCTCTTCAAAGAGGTTTTAGTAAGTACCCACGAATTATGCATAGAAATATAGTCCTTGAATACATCTTTGTTCCCCATTGTGGAAGAAGAAAAAGCTGTTATATATATTATGTGTAATCATATTTTTCATTGAACAATTTTATGAGAACAAATATCAAGCAAAATGGGGGCAATGATACTTCAGATACCCTGATATATTTTTTAAAGCACATCAGATGTTGGGATGTCAGGTTTTTTTCCCACTTGCCGGGTCTTTGTAAGTTCTCTGTTTTATGTGTTTCTCTTTTTGCCAGGTAGTGTATGATGCAAAGAGCTGTAACTAGGGCCCTTGGTGTATGGGGCAGAATCGGAGTTCCCGCTCTTTGCTTACATCACATTCAATTCTGGAAGCAGATGGCCATCCAAGAACATAGCCGCAAATGAGAATTTGGATATTTATGGTACATTTGTGTAAGAACAATGCTACAGTAGGCTGTTCATAATGGAATATTATGAACTATCGTCTTTTGGACAGGCAACCAATTTTCGTTATGAGGAGAACACAAAAGGTTCTGATACAGGAGTGGCCAAAAACAAACAAGCAAGTCCAAAATAGCCCCTATTAACTTAAAATGGGTTTTATACAACACTATAATAATATATAACTATAACTGCATAATCAGATTTTTGATTCCGCATGAATTGACAGCTGCAGTGACCAATGTGTGCGCCAATCTCAGCTCCTTTTGTTTTCTAGAACTATGCACTAGACTTGTGCATTCATTTTCGTGTGAACTTTATTTTTTTAATTGCCTGTTTTGCCTTTTCATACAAATCAACAAAAGCAATGGCCACCTCCGACGAAATAGCCAAAAACATATTGCAAACGTTCCAAAAATGCGTCATGATTCGCCCATTCTTCACTATGAGTAGTTGCAGCCATTACAAGCCACTTTGTCGCCATTACAAGTTATTTTTGACGCTCATTGATGAGGTCAAGTGGGAGGTAATGGTCTGTGATGAAAGAGACAGGGGTTGACATTGATAAGGGTGTTCACTTTGTCAGTCACTCATTGTTAAACATCTGCCTTGTGTGCCTCATTTGTACTCAAAGAGTTGAAGAAATTATTCTCTATCACTACAGCTTTAATTAAGAAAAAAATTCCCGGATGTGCGGCATTGGTTTTGGTCTCATTTATGGCAATTCAATTTATTGTGGGGGAAAAAACCCCTAAAAAGTAAACTGATGAGCACTATAACACATTGGTCAACTCCTCTACCACAAAACAAAAGTCAAACCTTTTAGGTCTCAGGGGAATTACATAATACTCATGTTCTTACCCTACTCGGTTTAATACATATATAAATTTGAATTAGTTCATTGACCACAGGGAGAGGCTGTAGATTACACAAGGACGGGCATGGGATTAACTGGCACTACAGTTGTGTATGGTATAGGGATCTCTTAGCCCCCAACAATAAGTATTCCAAACATAATGGCTTGGTAGCGCATTCGTAAGTAACACACCAAGGGAATGTGACCCAGGCTAATAAAATATATTATTCATAAATAAATCTGAAATATCCAGTATCCATTGTCTACAGACTATTTAAAATCAAATTTTACATCTGCGTACTACCCACATATGCTAATCATGATGTAACTAGATTTTTGTTGGGTTCCTCTTTATTATATAATATTTAATGACATAAATACTAGGGGTTCAAACGTCCAAATTATCAAAGAAATGCTGTTATTGGACATGTACCAATTAAACATACAGCATGAACAACAGGTAATGGTGCCATCTTAATAAGTCTTCTTAACACCGTATGTGACCTATAGATAATGATTTGTTTAAAATCAGTAGTAGAGTAATCTGATCTTATTAAGCACTTATATTTATATGAGCGAGTCTGATAAAGTTTTAAATATCATCTTTCAAGAATAGTAGAAGTCTGTCTGGGTGGAAGACTGTTCTATTTGTTAGTTAATTACTTGAAATGTCACGCACATCCGTCCACCCTGAAAAAATATATGCAGAGCTTGAAAATGCTAATTAAATTTACACAACTGGCAATTACAGCTAGGAGAACACTCATACGAGACAAATAAGCCACTTTGCTAAGTGTCAGTATGATGACTGTCTAGGGATTTAAGACAATATCATTGTAAAAACAAGCCAGTATATAATCCAACAGGTATTCTGTGTACTGCGCCTGTTTCCTTTCCTAACCTTATGTTGCACACTGGGTTTGTACCATCAAGTTTTTTTAAATAAAATATACCCAATACAGAGCATGCCTTTCAGATGATATTTTTACTTGTTTTATACTAAATACATTTTGCAACTATTTATCCTTGTATGTGGACTATATTTTACAGTATCAAATGCACACTTGACCAAAACACTTTTCTGTTATCATTTCCTACAATATGATTCTAATTTGTCTTTGGAACATTCTAATATTTTAAACCTAATTAATTTTTTTTTTTTAGTTTTCTGTACTCTGCATGTGCTTTAAAACTATCATTAGAAGTAAGAGTAAAACCGGCCATATCCTTGTACATATTGATTGTGAGAGATTAAAACTGGTTCATAAAATTGCTTCTCAATGACATCTGGAGTTCCAAAGTATAATATTCATAAGAATTTTCCTTCATTGCATCGCATATGCAAATTAGGCAAATGAACAATAGTGTATATACCCTAGTCAGGGGAGGGCTGGCAGCCTAAGGCCTGGGGGCAAGTCTAGTCAAGTGGCCCATTGCACCACCGAATCAGCCCACCATCCATGCCCATCTTTGCCTGACTTTCTAACGCATATAGATGTACAGTAGTACACTAAAAAAAACCATCAGTACACTAAAAAAAGTCATCATACATGGATGCCTGAAGCCACAATTTAGTGCCACTAATCCTTTTTAATGAAAATATAGTAAATTACACAAAACCTTTACTTTTCTGCTTACTGATTTCTGGGCCTAGAAAGTTTTGTCCTCTGAAGTGATTACAAATTCAATTTATTCCTACAGTAAGTAAAGGAAAAAGAAGACCAAACACACACACCAGGACAGGCTCTGCCACACCGACACCCAAACACACACTCTAGGACAGGCTATGCCACACAAACACACACACCAGGACAGGCTCTGCCACACCGATACAGAAACACACACACCAGGACAGGCTCGGCCACACCGACACCCAAACACACACACACACCAGGACAGGCTCTGCCACACCGACACCCAAACACACACACACCAGGACATGCTCTGCCTCACCCAAACACACACCAGGATAGGCTCTGCCACACCCAAATACACATCCCAGGATAGACTGACCAGTCTTAGTGTCAGCCAGTCAGGACAAAGCCTACCTGAATCTGATGGACTGGAGCCCCTTTTGCATAGTAGTAGTTTGACCTGTAAACACCCACACAGCGGTAAAAAGTCCAGCAAGGCCACTAATTTCCTCATAGGGCTAGACAGGGTGTGTATCAATGACCTCATGGCTAGGAGCAGGCCAAGAAATGGGACGTAATTGAAATACAGAGCCAATGGTCAGTGGATAGTGGGCAGCAGGTATAGCTGTGGTCAGCAATTCGTTAATAGTCCCAACATACAATAATGTAAGTGGAGTCAGTTGACAGGCCAGGATCAGCAACAGATTAAGAGTTCCAAATACAGAGTATTAGTTCAAGCAAGGGTTCTAACCAAAATTAGATGTGGGGCCTTTAAGAAGTATCCTTGACAAGAACGTCACAGAGACTCACTGGATGCTTCCAGTAGCAGTTGGCGTAGGACGTCAGAACAGCAGCGGAAGATCCTTAGTACCAGCTTCACTACAGACCATCAAATGCCCTTTGGGCTGCTGGCCAACAGTGCTACACACACTCACTACAGCAATAGATTGGGTGCTACAGCAATATGCCAGTGGCTACGTAGACATAAATATGTAGAGTGCTGCAGTGCATATCCACCCCTCGACAGTACTTACATTACTCTGGCCAGTCTAGCCCTGGGGTAGTGATAAAATATTTTTTTTTTAAACACCCCTGCCTAGCTTCCCCTTAGCTGGTCAGGAAGCAGGATGAGGTCCATCTAAGTACTCATTGGCTACCTGGAAGTTGGAGAGTTATAATCACTATTCATCCCCTTAGCATTTAAGAGGTGCTACCTGTAGAAAAGAAGGTTATTTCCCTTACCTTTTTAGGGTCAGTCCAGTGATGATCCACAAAACTGTCAATCTTCATTTTAGGGCACAGGAAATTGACTATACAAAAAATAAAATCAAAATAAATAAATCAAAATAAAAAAGACAAATAATAATAAAAAAGGTGATACCATCCAAGATCAATGGCAGCACAAAGAAAAAATTCCCCTTTTCCATAGGAAAGTATATTTGCAAAATATATGTCTATTGTGTGAAACAACAGCCCCAAATTGCTAGAGTGCTTTGCTTTTAGTTTATTTTAATTCCCCTATTCCCTGCTCAGAGATGGACACCAAACGCATTAAAAAATAAAAATACAATTTTGGGGGCCAGACTGTTCCTTTTTTTTTATTAATGCGTTCTAATGCTAATGTAAGCATTGGTCAGAATATATTGTAACACATTATGCTTTCACAAATATATATTTTAAAAATATATATCATAACATATTTCAATTAGTCATTCAAATGTATTAATTAGAACAAAATAAATATAACTAAAGATGCACCTGCTTAGTCCCCCTGAAGCATGGTATGTGTTATGGAGTAGGTGTAAAATATACCCTTTTTAGTCTTGAGAAAGTTGGGCTTTTCATGACTTATTACATATTAAAAGCAAGAGACTTGGAAAAAATCCAAGACATTTCTTGTGTCCTCTGTATTTTATGATTCACTGTTGCACGGTTTTATAGTCTATTTCTACAGAATCTTTACAGGAATCTGAGAAAAAACGCAGATGGGCATATTGGGTTTTCACAAAGAGTTAGAAGACAGAGAACAATATCATCTTGCTGTATCAGGTAGGTAGTATGAAGGCCCAACTGCTGTAGGTTCTTCTGAAAAACTCTTATAGTGTGCAACCAATTGGCTGGATAAAGATGGCAAAATATTGCAAAAGTGTATCCAACAAGTGGCAGCGCCTATGTGTTTTATCAGCCTCTGGCCTTAAAGTGCCAGGGCCGGTTTTAATCCCATGTCCAGGCCTTATGTCTCCCATGTCCCTCCTTTTTAGGTATTTCTAAATGATTTATGTACTACTGGAGCTATGGTTTGTATAAGTGGATGCAGTATTCTAAGTGAGATCTTACCAGTGACCTGTAAGGTGCTGCATTCTTCCTGTGCAACCTTGCATAATATAACCTTAAATAATAGCACAGTTATTTTATACGGCCAGGAGCGAACTGTTGTGTTGTTTGTGATCCTTTTGTGTAACTTGTTTAAAGCTTAAAGAGGCGTAATATACTAAAATTCACATCTTAAATGAATGAATTGCAATATTACATTGGTATAAATGATTGTTAGCATTCCATAAGTGATTCTTTTTTGGTGAAATATGATATACAACCAAGCTCAGTGTTCATTGTTTGTTCTTTTTTTATAACTTGTTTCATCTAGACTCCAGGTTAATGATACATTCATCAAAATGTATTGCTACAACAGAAGGTACATTGTATCTTGTATTTTTGCATTATTCTATGCCTTGTAATCATTTCAATGATCTGTTCCTTAATGTGTTTTTGCCAAAAAAACACACACACATTGTATTCCATTGTGTAGATAGATGGGAAGGGATTGCTTATTTTTATGAGAAGTATTTTATGGTTTAAGTCTAACAAAACACTAATTGCTTACATTCAAATAGATTCAATTTATTTAGAAACTGAGTGTGTGAAACAGATGGGCCATGTACCGTCAATGTTAAGAATTGAATTAATGCTTTGCTCTTGTTTCTACAGGGGCATCTGAGAATATATAAGATGATGTTTAATGTCTGACCCCTTGGAAGATGTATTGATTTCTTTGTCTGCATTTATTAATGCATGATCAGGTAGGTAGATCAGCTAAGGATAAAAAAAATCATCCATCAAACATTGGTGGAGCTGTTAAAAGTGAAGAATGGTGGGCTGTGGGGTCAACGATCATTGAGGGCATTAACAGCTTAGTAATGAGAGGAGAATTAAACAAAATGGGAGCTGAGGTCTGTGCCTCTGCTAGAATTCTAATATACAGGATATCATACCACATCTCAGAAATCAGCATTGTACGACTGAGATCAGTGGGATTGAGTCAGTGAGACTTCGCTAGAGAACCACAGGCAACCCCCTTCTGTACCTGATATGGTGAACACTCAAGAGGAGCCTTAATAATCAAAGTAGGATGAGACAGTGCTTGCTTTGGCTATACCTAAATTTAATCCCAACCCAGCTGGGCTAAATAGGTGAAGAATACCTGGAAGTCCCCCCATCTCTACATATCAGATTTTGGTAGCTATGGCTCACGTATCTGAGAGCCAGGCAGGCTTCAGCCCTTGTTCAGCTCATGTCCCACTACAGAGGACATGGTGTTAAAATACATATTTTTCTGTTTATTTTTCTGCTGGATGAAGCAGATGAAGTGCGAAACAGACAGAGGGACTGAGAGTATATGAAGATGACAAGATACTTGGAGAGAGAGGCACTTGAACATTGGAGACAAATGGATATAAGAACTAAGATAGAAATAAACATGGATAGAGATGGGATAGAACAGTGAGAAGAGACTATTTGAGAGATAATTTGAGTGTAGAAGAAAGACTTGAAGAGAAAGTGGATGGGGGAGACTGGGGAAAGGGTGCTATACAAGAGAAAACTTAGATAATTTCTTTAGGTGCAGGTTGTTTGGGAATTGTTTTATTTTCCTACTATATTATTAAACCTGTTCCTTATGGATGAATACTGGGATTATTCCAAAACTGGATTATAATAATAAAAGCAATAAAAACTGGCATACATTAACCCATATAAAACTAATCATTCTCTTGGAATATCTTGCATGAATCTTGATCACATTATGCAGATATCAAGTCAATTATAACTCACAATATTTTCAGTTATGCACAGAATGTGGTGCCTTAGCAAATTGATTAATTCCTTTCCTGTGACTTGAGGGAGTCTGTTGAAAATGAAGATTAGGTTAACTTAATAAAGGGCAGTTATTGTAGCTTTTTTACATGCAGTTTCAGTAATGGTAAATTAATTTGTGATTACCAAGGATATATTATGCCTGCGTTCAGTCCTTAGATATGAATTATTGCAAGGGCAATAATTAAGCTACGTTTAAAAAGACAGAATAAAATGTACCAGAGCTCAATAGCAAACCTGAAAACTGATAAAGTCATTATGGTGGCACATTTGGAAAGCTAACTTATCACTGGGTCACTGACTGGGCCACTTTATTAGTTGCTATGGTGATAAGACCACTTTCCAAAAACAGCGACAGAATAACTTTTCATACATAACCCCTAATTCTACTGGACACACACATGATATGGAATTCTCAGCTCCAGGGGTGGTTCAAAATTAAATGGGACCTGGGGCAACAATGTTACAAGAGGGACCCACCAAAATAGTTAATTGGGCCCCCAGGGACAGGAATGGAGACAGATAGATAAAACTATTAGGGGCATCAAACAAAGCATGTTTTTGTTTCCACAAAGCTTCATGAACGTTATAAACGCTTAACTAAATGTTAACACATAACCAAGTTTCTCTCAGACAAGATCATTTAAAAAGAAACCTTTACATATTATGATCAGAAAATCAGATATGTCTTCATTCCTTGTGCACAAACACATCCTAATAAATACACACATGCATTCACACAAACTTCTATACACATCGTATCTCTACTGCTGAAGTAGCCATGATATTAGGAGTGGCAAGGACCCAATGATCTTTAGATCATTCTAGCTCTATAACATGTTGTACATCTAAGCAATGGCACAATTATCCCCTGTCATCTACGGTGAGCGGTCTGAGGGTGGAAGCCCTTGTTTTGCTTTACCAGGGGCATATCACTATATTAGGTGGCAAGGCAATGTGGAGATATCTTTTGTAACCATCCCATTTACACACCATAGACCTCCATAGTAGTATAGTCAAGCATAATGCAGCTCCCTTACCAAGACAAAACTGAACACAAGAGGAAGAAAGCCCGAAGGAAAAGTGCTAGTGGGAAAAAAATGTAATTTTGCTTTGCCATTGAGTAGTGTTGTAGGTCATTTAAGCCTATAGTATTGGTGCCTATGCCACCTTGTATGTACATCTGGCCTGGATATGATAAATCTGACTTTGTTCATGTACTATTGGATGCCCATGTAGCTTATATATTAAGATAAAACTAAGGCAAACTATATTTCTCATGGAACTAACACTGCTAAAATTCTTGTTCTCTCACCTGCGCATAATTCTGGTTCCTATAAAATATGTTTGCGACATATCAATTAAATTAAATCCATTTTCTTACAACTCCCTCAAACATTTTAGGATTATTCTAATATGCCTGGTGGCTTAACTACACCCCTTGAGAGCGACAGATGTATGCTCATGTAATTTTACTATACCATTCTAAAATAAACCAGGGCGCTTACTCTCTAAAACCTTGACAAGCAAAGAATGCAAGGTTTCTATATTACTACACATTTTTACTTCCAGAATTACACAGTTTTCGCAGCCTCTTTTTGAAGGGAACAATTATAAGTGTAATCATTCATCTTAATATTTGGACTTTAGCCATTTTTTTCTTTTTTAGCATTATCATCCCTTTCAGGCTATTATTCTTTTGGTTCATTAGTATGATATTCTGTTTATGAAGCAGCTAGTTACTCATGAATAGTCACTGTAGAACAGCAACAATCATTATTATTGAAGAAATGAAAGGAGGTGATAACTGAGGGGTGTAAAAGTCAAATTAAATGTTAATTGATGCGAGGCCACAAACGGTGGCATTCAGATGCATAGCAGTACATTTATCAGAGTTGTCACATAATAGAGAAGTAATAGAGATACCCGCCTGTAAATTTAAATGTTCATATCCGTTATTTTGTATAAAAACACATCCTATTGTACATTTTTTTGCTGAAACTTCATAACTAAAGAAAATGTTCATAGTTCTTTATTGTTAGCATATATACACTTTTTTGACAGTGTTTATCGAGAATAATGGCAAAAGCTTACTACACAGCATAAACACAAATTATTGGCATCATAATGTGTATCCATAGAAAAGGAAGAAGACCTGAATATTTGTAAGTGTTTATATTGTATTCGCATTACAAAATCAAATGAGTTTCTAGCTCAGTGCAACAGTAATACAACAAAGCATACAGAGGGCTAAATGTTTATCCTATATTTAGAGATCTGCATATTATACTTGTTCTGATGTGTTTGAGTAAGAGACTAGATTTGGTATCATTTGATGACCTGAGTGTCCTGTACCCACACTTCACCTGCCTCTTCAAGAGTGGTGGTGGGTTGTGTCTCTCTCAATTTCCACAGTAGTGAATACCGTATAGTCCCCTTAGCTGTTGGAAAGGTGACCACAAACTGCAGCTGTGACTAAACAGTACATTAATCCATAATAATCACCAGAGAAATTAAAGAATAAACCACTGTTTGCTGATGACCAAGTTATCACATCAGGCAAGTACATCCATCATGATAACGAAGGACAGACAAGACCAAAGTGAAGATGTTTGGTCATAATGCACAGCTCCATGTTTGGCAAGAACACAAACACAACTGTCAAACAACGTTGTTGGAGGGGGTGAAGATTTGAGCTTGTTTTGCAGCCACATGAGCTTGGAACCTTGCACCATGAACTCCTCTATATACCAAAGTATTCTAGAGTCAAATGAGAGGCCTTCTATCTGACAGCCATTGCTTGGCCAAAATTGGGTCATGCAACAACACAATGGTCCCAAACACACCTACAAATCAGAATTACAAAAGAATCAAGGTGTTACAATGGCCCAGTCAAATTCCAGACTTCAACCCGACTGAAATGCTGTGGCTACGTGCAAACAAATGCCCACAAGCTTTAATGAACTGAAGAGTGGGCCAAAATTCCTCTACAAAGATATGAGACTGGTGGTCATGCAGAAAACAAGTTATTGCTGCTAAATATGGTTCTATAAGCTATTGAATAAATCATGAGTGTAATATGTCATGTGTTGTTGTTCATCTGAGGTTGTAATTACCTAATTTGTAAACCTGCTAAGATGATCGTTATTATGTCCTAAAAGCATAGAATTCAAAGAGGGAGTACTTACTTTTTCAAGGAACAATACCCTGGTATTCTGATGAGATTCAAATGACCCCTTCAATGTCTTAGTTGCAGGAGTGATTTTATTTTCTTTTAAATCAGTTTCAAATGGAACCATGTTTCAATCCGCAAGGGAATCCCAAGGTCAAGCAAAAACTTAACCTCTGATTCAACCATAACTTGATTTGTTATCTTTTAAAATACCTAAAATCAGTTTCCCTTAGCTACTCTACGGGTTCTTTTACTTCAAAATAGTTAATATTCCTTGTTGCTCCAACCAGTCCAGACTAGACAGCCTTAATCATTTGTAATATAAATTGTATTTAAGGCACAAATATTAGGTGGTTTACAACAAAATCCAAAAATGTACTAGGGAGTATATTAGGTTTCCCAGAAAAGCACACTCACTATGGTCTCCAAGTATAATATAGTGTAATTTATCTTAATTTGTAGTTATAATTTTAGTTCCTCTATTTTACCAAATATAGTCTTTGTAATTATATATGCATACATTATTTTGACATTCTTTACTGAAACTGGTTATACAGTGGCACTTTCCTGTTTGCAAAATGAATGTTTTTACTCATTTTATTTGTTTACTACTCCCTTATTATACTGATCCCCCCCCTTTCCTAAGCAACAGGAGACTTTCATGAAAACCCAAAGCCCCCAGAAGTGTTATTTCAAATCACAGCTGGGAGAAAAGTTGGAAAATTCTCCTGCTGGGGTTATTGTGATAACTCCTAAGGGAACTTTGTCCGGAACAAACAATTTCAGAAAATGCCAATGTTTGCCATACGTAACATTCATGTTCATGTTACATGAATGCTTGCATCTTAGTGGAAACTCACATTCGGAAACATAATTTTTCAATGGTGAGCAAATTAAGAGGCTATCTGCTACACTATCCTTTGAGGCTGGAGGAGCAGACAAACCCAATGGCCAAGTCACACTTTTGTCTTGGTAGCCACAGTACAACATCTAGTAGTTATATGAAAGCAACATTTAGGGCCCGCCTCAAAAGGTTTTTAAATATATATAAAGCAGTAACTGGGGGAATCAATTAAAAAGCTAACAAAGCAGCCGTTCCATTGTTGTAAGGATTAGTTATTCAAGATGCAGAACTGATAAGGTATGCAGGTTTCACATTAATTAAAAGGGCATTGTGACCTTATTACAGTTTATGTTAATAAAAATGTCAGGGTCAAACATAACATTTCCAATAAAATAATCCTTAGATTGAAAGGCTACTTTGATTACCACTTTGTTTTTTGCTTAGATAATAAACATAAGCAATAATACATATTATATAATGGGTAGCCTGGCCAGGCATGGTAATGTCTTATATTCGGGACAGCCTAATGCCTATTTCAGGCATGTTTCCATTTACTCACTATATTAACTTCTGCTACTTCAACTGTTCCATTTATCCTCCTTCCTCTAAGTAAAGTAAAACTTAATTACACTACATCTTGTTTTAGACTAATACCTCTCGTCCTAACATTTCTCTTGCTTTGAAGCACACTTCCCTCTGGCACTTTGTTAAAAGTCTTTATGCATTTAAATGTTTCTATCAGGGTTAGTAGTTCTTCTGATCCATCGGCATTATCCTGGCCTGGAGTAGTGCTTTCCACAGAGAAGGAGAACATTTCTGCAGGAGAAATTTGGAGAACAACTACTAACCCTGATTGGGGAAGCTCTATGGCTGCCCCTTATGGAAAAGTACTCCAAGAGACCATAATAATGCAGATGGATTCGCAGAGAAAGTGAGGTGCAGAAACTTTTCTTTCTCAGCAGATCTGTCTGAAATATCCTGGCCTGGCAACTGTGAAAGAGAAGCATTCCTACATTTTTATTTCTCCATTGATCCGTCTGCATGGGGCATGCCACGCCCCATGGGGACAGCCTCTCTCCCATTCATTCAATCAGGGGAGGCTCCACCCTTTTTGCGTAGTCGCTCCAGGAGGTTAATGGGGTGGATAGTAGACAAAGATAGAAGACAGAAGAACAAGAAGAGGCAAGACAAGAAGCTGTGGAAAAAGAGACAGGGAAACGGAAGCGGTTAGCGGAGAAAGTACAGAGACACTTTACCAAAATTCGCTTAATTTTGTGATTTGTACAAATCTAAAGTCTAATTTTATACATTTTAACCCCCTTATTCCCTTAAGCAGGGGATGAGGGTGAGAGAGTACACTTTTTCACTATACCCCAGGTTAACTCATTGCCCTCCCCTTGGTTAACAAGGGGTCCTAAGACACAGTTTTATCTTTTTTTAACTACTATGCTTTCAGGGTTTTTTTTTTTTTTTTTTTTTTAACTATGAAAAGGAGCAGGGGATGAGAGATGATATTTGTGAGTTAAAAGTTTATTTGTGACTGCTCACTGTACCAGTCTGTAAAGTCTCGCAACAGACCAAAACGTTTAAGCTTATAGATGGAGACCATGTCTGTGCCCCCATAAAAATACTTAATCAATGATCACGAATATAGTAGTGTTTACTACATTGCTCGTGTTTTAGTTTTGTTGGTATAAAAATGTCCTTCAAAGTACATTGATGACAACATATACATAGTTCAGTATTATAAATTATTGTTGTTGTATATCTGGGCTGAATTACGGTAAATAGGATACATGGGTTTCTACATGGAAAAAATACTAGCTGCCCGAGAAGCCGGTCGAGGAGGCAGCGTCGCGGGACCGGCCACGGCGCGGGACCGGAGACTCAGGTAAGTCCTTACACAACTGTTGTGACTTGAGGGACTTGCATGAACCAAACTAATCTTTCTGTGATTGAGGGACAACAAAGGAGGGGAGAAGATGGATAGAGAAATTTGTGTCACAAAGGGACTGTCCTTTGCTACTCATTTGAGAGGTACTCCTTATGTGAAGTTTACTATCCAACTACCTTGTCTATTTGCTTGATCTTTCTTCATGTCATACAACTTTAGAATGCTGAATTGGTTGTCTGACAGTTGAAGCATTTTAAATGTTTTTGTCTAAGCCTGAAGCCAAATATATTAATATGTATTCCATTTACCTCTTGACTTTAGCCTCATTTGTAGGCTATGCATTTTTGCAGGTGAAAATTAGCAGCTTTTCCTATAGCATTGATTTCAACCCATACACAGAGATTTCTTCTTTCTTTTTTAATTCTGTCTCGCTTTCTGTTTGTTTCAGTCGGCCAATTGGGAAATCAAAATCTCATATCATCAGGTCTAAACAACATAGAAATAACTGTTTGATTTTTGCAGTTTTGGAATTCAATTAGAAAGTCTGCAAATAAAAAAATGACAGATGTTTACTTCAGAGTTGGAAAACATTTACAAAAGTAAAGGAATAAATTAAAAAGTTATGTAAAACTATACTACCATTGGAACCATATTATCTATAGCATTACATGCTAATATTCCATTCCTGTCACATTGTAATTATAAAATAATGTAAGCGTGCATTCACTAGTTCTATACTGAGTTGGGAACCTAGAGAAGAATTACTCAGGTACAGTCATTACAAGTACTCAGTGGCATAATGAGAACCCGCAGGACTTAGGTGTGGAAAGTTCCCCGGGGCCCCAGAGCAATATGCCCCACAGTACCAGATATGTCCCAAACAACTTGTGAGTGGCATCTTAGCCCCAAACAGCTTGTCTATGCCATCTTTGTCCCCAGATTGTCAGTGACCATGTTTGCCACCAAACAGCTTGTCAGTGCCCCTAGATAGCTTGTCTGTGCCATCTTTACCACCAAACAACAGTGCCCCTAAACAGCCCACCTCTCAAGATCTGATTCTCTCCCATTGCTGCCTCACTCACTCACCATTTCGCTCATCCCATAATACTCTCAGTCTCACAACCTTCACCCTTACCTTACCGTCCTGGGACTTCTTTTTCAAGCATCTGTATTTTCACTGGGGGAGGGGGAAGCATGTTCCCACTTCCGAGTTTTGGAGCAAGTCCACCCCTGCTGTCTATGCTGTTAGCGGCAGTTATTAAGTAGTTGCAGTGGTGGTGCCGGTCAAAATTGACCATGGTTGTTACGCCCCTGCAAGTATTGTTACAAGATTGAGACATTAACTACACAACAGCTGTTGCACACGGTAACAATGACTAAATGAAAGTGAAATAAATAAAACAAAGTTGACAACATTATTGTATCTTAAATTAAAAAAGTGTTTATTTGTGCAAAAATAAGAAATTAAGCTTATTCCAAGACATTTCCAAGGTATATTTACATACTGTATGTAGTCTGATCCTTTTCATTAAAACATTTTTTGTATAGTGTTGGAATTTTCCCTGAAGCATGCAGATATAAAATAGACAGAGTACTACTAAAGTTATTGTGTACCTGCCAATACCTCACAATACAATGCCTAGTCTTTTGTAAAAGCTATATTACTTATATTGGTAAAAGCATTGACCAATGCAGTAAAATGAACAGGATCTTAAATAAATGTGGTATACGTATTTTATTTGGTAAATGATTATTTGGAATGTTTCCAGTTTTTCTTTGTTTTGTTATTGTCCGGATTATTTTGGGCAGCAGTTTGTTTGGTTACCTTATTGGTACAATATATTTCTACTTTTCTATTTTTCCATGCTGCCTGCCATTAAACAGCAAAACTTTTTTTTATGTTTATTGGGAATGTCAGCTTAGGAACTTGAGTACATCATATAGACAGCCAAGCATTATACTGTGGAAATTCTCACTTTTCAGAATTCAAAATTTTTTCTTTGTCATGGACTTTAATAATATTTTACAAACACTGCAAAAGTAACATAACATAAGTGACTTAAATGAGTTTCTTGGTGACATTTTCTGCATGTATATTTGACTATTGTGTGAATCAAAATTAATTGATGTTATCATAGTAAGACTGTTCTCACTTGTGTCTTTTTGGGGAGATTGTTTTTGATTAATGATAATTCATGCATTTGTGGAATATGAATGTGAGCGTGTAGCTTGTACTGGGTGGATTATTTGGGTTTCTGACCACAAAATCTTTATATTAAAATAGGGAAAGTGCACATAGGTATAAGCTGTTGCATGGATGGCAGCATGTTTGGTATAGAACCAACCATACCATAGTACATACTGGAGGTTACATTAACCCCTTTGTGACAATGGCTGATTTTTTTTTTTCTACCCTTTGTGACAATGGCTGTTTTAACATTTCTGCGGTGCTCGTGTTTAATTGTGCTGTAATTTTCTTTTTTCCCCGTTTACTGAACCCACACAAGTTATATATTGTTTTTTTTGGGATAAGAAGGGTTTTCTTTAGATATCATTATTTTGATTGTATCATATCATTTATTATAAAAAAAAGTATAAAATATGGTGAAAAATCATCTATAAAAGCTAATGAAAAAACCTGCTAAATAGATGATACTATTTGTCCTGAGTGTATTTTTTTGCTTTGTTTCATACACATTTTACTGCATGTATGAAGGTTCAGGTATATGTCACTGTCACACAACACCCCAATATGTGTTCAGCAATATCTCCTAGGTACAGTGATACCACCTATGCATAGGTTTGCCTGGCTGTTTTGGGGAAAAAGGGCCACATTTGGGACATTTTTCAGTGTTGAACTTTATTTGGTGATCCACTGCCCATGCCCTATTTGGTGCATCTTTGAGCCTAGCCAATTCAGTGCGCCCAAGAAAACCATATGTTTTTAATAAACTAGACACTCAAATGCTGGCATTTTAACTCTTTCCATGCACTAATTCTACCACCAGCCTTTGTCAATGTTTGCAGTAGTATTTTTGGAGTATTTTTCCCACTGTCACATAACACCCAAATATGTGTTTAGCAATATCTCCTGAGTACAGTGATACACATGCATGGGTTTGTCTGTTACCATTTTTTATTTTCTTTTTAACTTTTTCTTATTCTTTTTTTTTTTCTTTCTTATATTTATTTTACTAATCACATTGTGATTAGAAAGCTAGGCTCCATTGACTTGTATGGTTGAATGCAGTACTTGTATTCAGCCTGCAAGTGGAGCCAGAGTTCTCAGAAGGGTCTGAAGATACCCTTTTGGAAACTTTGCCAGCTCTTTTATTTTTTTTTTAAAAATGCACTGCCATTTTGCGAGTGGCAAAATCACTTGCAGTGGCTGTTGTGGCTGCTCTCCGAAACGGTCACAGTGCGTCCTGTGGTGGGTTTTCGGTTTCAGCAACACCATTGACGTTTAGGAGGCCTCCTAAACTCTTTTAAAATGGGCGTTGACGCACTGGGGAGGGGCCAGACATCGCCCTTGATGCCGATCTGGGTGTTGCTGAATGCCTTGACATAGAGGCATTACAGCCACACAGTTTGGGTGCAGAAAACGTAGATCGCTTTCTGCAACCGTTTAAAGGCATGACGTCCTGGCACGTGCATGATGTGCCTGGACCGTCAATTGTAATCAAGGGGTTAAATGGGTTACAAGCTCTTTGATCTACAGTGCCAGTTATGAGACAGTTCACTTCTTTGCTTTAAACATAATATTGAAGGGGTGCTCCCGAAACCCTAAATTCGTAATTCTATATCAATCCCACAGCCTAGGGAAGGACTGAGTATGAGCCCACTAGTTAACTTTACTCCTGATCCAACTACATGCAGGGCAGATAGCACTGGTCATGCCTCTCCCATCTGTTGCTGGGGAATGGAATCTCAAACGTAACTTCACCCAAGGTTAAGCAAGGGAGGAGGCATGGGTGGGCTACATGTCTTCCCATAAAGTATTTTATTAAACCTTTTTATTTGAGTAATATTTAGCATTTAGTATGACATTTTCAAAACAAAGCAGTAGGAATGTTAACAAAGAAGTGGCAATATATAGACCAGTGATTTAAAATTGGCTATAAAATTGAATGCATCTACTTTATAATGTTGCAGATTCCCTCTAGTGTGAGGTTTTACATAACCTCCCGATAAAAAAATCAGGGGCTTTCTGTAGTCCATCTTGTAGTAGATGTTCAACAGATGTTCTCGGTGCTAATGTTATCTTTTTTTTGTAATCATTTTGTTTGTGTATATGCCAGTCATTCCACATGCTTATTACAGTCCTTGGAATCTGAGTATATCCTGTGGTATCAGGTATTCTGGCTTTGAATAATACCTTGTTTAATATGTGTTGGGATCTGTGAGTGAATCTGCACATATCAGTTAGATTTCTGTTTATAAATGGCTAAAAAAACTTTATAGCTGAAAGCTTTCCTTGTAACTCTCTTGCTTGCTGATTTTAGAGCAAAGCATGTGATTGTTTAATCTTGTTATAGAATCCAGGGCTCTGGAGTTGTTATCCTTGTGGAAATATTACTTTAGTCAGATTCCCTCAAAGGATTCCTCCAGTGGTGGGATTCAGCCGGTTTGTGTGAACCGCTTCCTAAAAGATCCGCAGTTTGCCGAACCGCTACCTAATATTCAAATTTGCGGTGGGGAAAAAAACCTCTGCACAATGTCAAAAGCCTGTGGAACGGCTGAAAGCCTGTGCAAACTGCAAACATGAATATTAATTAGGAAACTGTTCGGCCGTTTCTTAATTAATATTCAAATTTGCAGTTTATGCGGGATTTCAGCCGTTCTGCTGGCTTTTGACATCCTGCACGGTTACAGTTGGTTTCAGCAGAGACAGTGGGCAGCAGCGTCCTCCCGAGTGAGCCTGTGGAGCGGCAGCACTCTGGTAAGAATTTATGTGCTCTTTCTTGTTTAAATTATTTATATATATTTATTAATACTATAATGGTCGTTAGCAATGCATTGCATCTGCAAGGAGAGTAAGCGAACTCCAAGCTTTATCCATTCAGGAACCTTTTTTACACATTCTCCCCGATAGGGTAGCACTTTCACTCCTTCCAGAAATCCCGCCAAAAGTTATTATGGAACCAGGATATAGTCTTATCTGCCTTTTTTTGATCACCCTCGTTGCCGCAGGAAAGAGATTGGCATTCCCTTGTGCTTAGGAAATGTCTTCTTATTTTCTAAGCACGAGGGAATGCCAATCTCTTTCCTGCGGCAACGAGGGTGATCGAAAAAAGGCAGATAAGACTATATCCTGGTTCCATAATAACTTTTGGCGGGATTTCTGGAAGGAGTGGAGAAAGAGAATTTTGATTTATGAGATTGTTTGCCTGGGCATTTAATATAATTTACATACACAGTGCTCAAGGAAATGTGGATTGGGCAAGATTGGACTTTAGTGACAAAAGAATGCATATTATGCAATAACATAATACACTATTTTAAATGAATCACGTTTTCATATGTAACTTTACCCAACGTGTGGTTCTTCTATTTTTGAATAAAATGCACCCATTATTATGGCAAATATTTTCACAGAATAAAGCCAAAAGTTTGTGCGGAATGATGAATAAATGTAAGTGGAGAGATAAGGAACATTGTAATTACAGTGTCACCGTACAGACATTAGATTAAATGAAGCAGAAATCACAGCTCAACACTTGGAATAAGACCCGAGCATTCGGAAGATGTTGCACATGTCCCTTTAGTCTTTGTTACAATTGAAATCATCTTGTTTTGGTTAGCCTTACACATTACTTTGGAATTGGGGTCAGTTTTGAAATAATTTTTCACACACTAGCCATGGTAAATTGTAGGGAATAACAAGTAGACACATCCTTAAAAAGTAAATGAGAAATAGATTACACTTTTTACATAAATATGCAAATGCAGAAGCTTTACATTTACAGCTGTAATTTGTTTGCAAAACAGGATTTCTGTTTCCTTGATCTTGATGATAAATAACACCACTAATAACTACAAAGTTGCATGCATGGAAGTATTGCTAGGTGGAAAAGGAAAATATAAGTACATTTTAGTTTATAATTCATAGTGTTTGATAATTAATACAATTTTTTAAAATTTCCGGTGTATACCAATAGATAAAGAGAGTCATATCTATGAGCTGAGAAAAAAGAAGAAACAACAAATTAATATATACGTATTAACATATTAAAAAATGTGAAATAATGAATTAGGAATAAAGGAGTGACAGAAATAATAGTAAATACTCTATTAAAAATAGAAAGTGGGTTTAATTCAATAAATCCAAAGGGCCGTCCAGAAAAACTTGCTCAAAGAAGAGGAGCAAAGGGGCAAAAACAGCTTTCTTATAATAGGAACTTACTTAAATATCCGTATATGTAATGTGAACAAAAAATGTGCTATATCCTGTTCAAAATTCAAGTAAAACCATTAATAGCTGTATAATGAAGTTGGTCATTATTCTGTCAGGCCTATTGAGTTTAATTGAATTATGGGTCAAACTCACCTCCTCCTGAGGAATTAAATTGATTTTATTGAGTTGGTGTCCCAATTGCCTCAGTCAACTTGATCATCAACTTGACTTCCAAGTTGACTAATGCTGATCTTGTTTGTTAATAATAATTAATTGCTTTGTTCTTCATTACAACTCGCTGCGGAGCAGAGTCAACCAGAATAGAGTGGATTTGAACTGGATTAAGATGGCATTCAAGTTGATTTTACGGAATAGACAAGTTGCTCAAATTTATGCTATGTCTGTGTTCCTTTCTCCTTGCAATGTAGCTTCACTTCTTCTCTTGCATCTTCTTGTACTTGTTTCTTCTGTCTTCTTTCTTTGTCCATTGCTCCTTGTCTTCTTCCTTCCCTACTTCTTTGTGGGCATTGCCTCCCAGTAAAATTTCCCAAAAGGGCAGAGCCTCTAGACACACCCTCTCCCCTGATTGCCGAAACAGGGGAGAGGCTGTCCCCGTGGCGCCACCCTTTTAGGGAAGTGGCCTCCTGGTGAACTTGTGCCAACAGGCAGAGCCACAATGACAGCCTCTCCTCCATTCTGCCATTTAAAACAGGCAAAAGGGTGTGCACAGAGGCTCCACCCTTTTGCGAAACAAGAAGAAAGGGAAGATGCAAGAGAAGAGATGGAGCTGCGCAGCAAGGAGAGAGTGACGCAGAAGTAGTGAGTGGTGAAGGTAGGGAGACATTTAGAAAGAATGTAAGAGAGAGCCGGTGAGAGTGTGAGGGAGCACGAGTGAAAGGGAAAGAACCAACTAAATTCAAATGAAAATTCATTGCTCTTTCCTTAACGTTTCTTTCATTGGAGGGTCCCTCCTCTTTTACAGAGATTCATACGAATTGCCAACATTGATAAATTTCGTTAAAATTTAAAGTTATATGAATCTGAATGCACAACCTCAGTTAGCATGCCTATACTTATTGTTCTCTTCTACAAGACAAAATGTTTTTCCCCACATAATACTACATAAGGGGGAAGACAACAGAAAAAAAATAGCCAAAACAGGGTTTTTACATAAATTTTGAGGACCTGACAAAAGAAGATACAGGAATACAGAAGCAGAAGACAGGTGGTCCAAGACATTTTTTGATGATTTTGAAGTAGATTGAATAAATAAAAGAAGCAAAGAGATTCAGCAGTACTTAAATCAACATATAAATTAACATTTAATCCATTTTTAAATGTGAGCTATTACTTTATATGGGATCTGGTGAGGATAGTAATGTCTATCAATACTTTTGATCTCCTATGAATTTCTAGTCTTTACACTGTTTGCATTGATTGTTTTCTAGCATGACCGGACAAAAGCATAATATCTATATATCTATTGATATGCTGTTAATATTGTATTGCGTGTTCATTGCATTCAGAGAGAACATGACAATAGTGGCTGCAATTAAACTCTTTCAAGTCCAATCTATTTTTGTATTTCAAATTATGTATTTTTTTTTTTAAATATTTCCTACAGTATCATTTTAAATATATACACAAAACAGAATAAAAATAGCGATTTCCCTTTTTATCAGGTATTAATATCAGCATATTTACTTTTGTGGAAAGGGGATTCCTGTAAACAAAATACAAATTGTATACAACGTGGAGCATCTTATAAAGGAAAACTTATTATCCATATTGGTGTTTCTGTATTATAAGCAGCATTTTATAGTGTAGCTATGGTAACTGTCATACTTGGTAATAACAAGAATAAAGTGATAGTGGGGTAATTAAATAATAATCTTAACAAAAATATCATTGTAACAACCTGAAAAATATAACATAAAATGAAGCATGACTCCACCGTCAAAAAAGCAAATATGCTTTTATGTGGGAACACATTTGGGTATTTATTTACTAAGAAGTTGGGTTAGGTTTTGGCACCCCTCAAACTCAAATGTGGTTGCATGCCCTCACATGCTAACACTCACAAAACAACGCATAAATTCACACATTTTGTCAGCTTCAAGTGAGGACATGCAAGTTGAATGAACACTTGCATGAACTTAGCTGAAAATGTTGCATGCCAATGCCCCAACAAAACAATCAAAACCTAAGTGGAATGACATTTACTCTTCCCCAACCTGTGTTAGTGATTAATTAATCTGGAGAGGGATGTAAAGAGCCCACATATACTTCCTTCCTTGTTCAGGGGATAGAGAGTTAAAAAAAGCTATATTACCTTAGGGGGGGATACAGACTTAAGCCATGTTCCCCCTCCATGTGGGGTAGAGGCGGTAGTGCCAAACGAGATGTGGATTAAAAAGTATAAACTATCCTCATGGGAAGCACAGACTAAATGGTAAGTATAACACAAAAGAATCCTATTACACCTTTCATATATAGTATCATATCATAAATATCATAAATATCCTGGTGTATATAAGGATCACATTTCGAATACAGGGAAACTCATAACAAACTCATAACAAATTGCATACCAAGAGGAAAAAGAGTTCTACACAAGCCATTATAATATAAAATATATACTTATCTGTTATATGAAATAAAAATTAATTGAGAAAAAAAAAATAATAATATAAAATATATATTGCTTTATTATACAAAAAAATATAAAAACACACACAGCATTTCATAAGGACAACAGAGGTCTCCTGAAAACAAATCCGAGCATTTGGAGGAACTATAATTGCATATATATAAAGTGACTCATGTGCATATGGACAATCGATGGAGAATAAGGTGGTTTATCACTTTAATAATATTGTCAATTACTCACTACGGAGTGCATCCGTTAATTCTATAGCATATGGTACTCTTATAACGTTGCAAACATACACAAATGATCCTATAGTCAATGAAATGTCCATAAAGTGCTATCGTGCTTACCCATAATTATAACCTCCACTTCCCCTGTAAGTGTGTGTATGTGTATATCTATATATATATCTATATATACCGTATTTGCTCGATTATAAGACAAGGTTTTTTCCAGAGCAAATGCTCTGAAAAATACCCCTCGTCTTATAATCAGGGTCGTCTTATAATCAGACCTCAAATAGGTCTGATTATGAGACTGAGATCCAGATCCCCCGCAGCGATGCAGAGGACCTGGATCCTCCTGTGTTAACCCCCCCAACTTACCGGTGCTTCTGAGTCCCCGGTGCTTAGTCCGGGCTGCGTGGAGAGCTCTACGCGATACAATCGCATAGAGCTCTACACGCTTCCCGGACTAAGCACTGGGGACCCAGATGCAGGGGACCTGGATCCTCCTGTGTTAACCCCCGACCCAACTTACCGGTGCATCTGAGTCCCCAGTGCTTAGTCCAGGCTGCGTGTAGAGCTCTACGCGATACAATCGCGTAGAGCTCTACACGATACAATCGCGTAGAGCTCTACACAATACAATCGCGTAGAGCTCTACACAATACAATCGCGTAGAGCTCTACACGATACAATCGCGTAGAGCTCTACACGATACAATCGCGTAGAGCTCTACACGCTGCCCGGACTAAGCACTGGGGACTCAGAAGCACCGGTAAGCTGGAGGGGGGGGGCATAACACAGGAGGATGCAGGGGACCTGCATCCTCTTGTGTTATGCCCCCTCCAACTTACCGGTGCTTCTGAGTCCCCGGTGCTTAGTCCGGGCAGCGTGTACAGCTCTACGCGATTCGCGTGGAACTGTACATGCTGCCCGGACTAAGCACCTGGGGCTCAGATGCAGGGGACCTGGACCCTCCTGTGTTATGCGCCCCCCCAACTCAGAAGCACCGGTAAGTTTGGAGGAGGGAGGGGGAGTGTTAAATGGGGGGTGTAAGGCATTTCTGGAGGCAGAGTGCTCTGTGAAATGCCTTTTAACCCCTTTAATGCCACTCTGCCTCCTGAAATGCCTTAAACCTCAATATATGCCACTCTTCCCCATAATATGCCTTTTAACCCTCTAAGTGCCAGAGTGGCATATAGGGTTAAAAGGCATATCATGGGGCACAGTGGCATATAGGGTTAAAAGGCATTTCATGGGGCACTGTGGCATTTAGAGGGTTAAAAGGCATATCATGGGGCACAGTGGCATATAGGGGGTATAAGGCACTTCTGGGGCAGATGTGCATAACTGGGGGGCAGGTTGGAAAATAGAAGGAAATAAAACCAAAATATTTTTCTCAAGCATACCTTTTATTAAAAAAAAGTGTTTAAATGAATTAACATTTACTGGTAAAACTTTTTTCCTATAGGGTCGTCTTATATTCAGGCTTTTTCTTTTTTTCCTAAATTAATATTAAGATTTGGGGGGTCGTCTTATAATCAGGGTCGTCTTATAATCGAGCAAATACGGTATATATATATAGATATATATATATATATCTATAGCGGGCAATTACTCTCAAGGGATCCATGTTTAAAGTGGATATAGAGGCAAAAGGTGATCATTGTTGACCTTATTTTCATGTGCACAAGGTGACACACAGGTTAAATTTGCAATTAAAGGTTAATTTCCCACACCTGTGGCTTTTAAAATTGCAATTAGTGTCTGTGTATAAATAGTCAATGAGTTTGTTAGCTCCCACCTGGATGCACTGAGCTATGGAGGCAGAAAAGAACTGTCAAAAGACCCGTGTAACAAGGTAATGGAACTTTATAAAGGTGGGAAAGGATATAAAAAAGATATCTAAAACTCACATTTTTTGACAACTCGCAAGCTCTCACTGTTTAGAGAATGGACTCCACTGGTTCAGTGGGCACTACTGTGAACTTGGTTGGTGATTGGAAACGTATGGAATAGCTAAGGAGCACTTTGAGCATTTTAACCCCTTAAGGACAATGGGCGGTCCCTAAACCCATTGAAAACAATGCATTTTGAGCCCGTACATGTACGGGCTTTGTCATTAACCCCTTCGCGACCTTTGCCGGTTCAGGACCGTCATGACAAGAAGGTCACTAAATGACCTTTGACGGTCCTGAACCGTCAAAAAGTTAAATAAGCTTAGAAAGTGATCAAGGATCACTTTCTTCGCTTAAACGGCCTTGCTGCAATGCCTCGATGTCGAGGCATTCAGCAAGGCCGAGATCGGCATCGGGGGCCATGTCTGGCCCCTCCCCGGGGCGTCAACAGCCGCCATACATTGTATGGCGGCGGACGCCCGTTTTAAAAGCGTTTAGGAGGCGATCAACGATCGCCTCCTAAACTTAAATGGTGTCGCTGGAATGCCTCGATCAGGAGGCATCCAGCGACACCAAACACTTACCTTTAGGTGGGCTGTGACCGCTCCGGAGAGCGGTCACAGCCGCAGCTGCCGGTGATCTTCGCCATCAAGTAAGATGGCCGCCGCTCTGTAAAAAAAAACAAGAAAAAGTTTGCTAGATGGTCTCCAGACCCTCTAGAGAACTGGCTCCACTTGCTGGTTGAATACAGGTACTGCATTCAACCATGCAAGTCAATGGAGCCCAGCTTTCTAATCACTATGTGATTAGTAAAATATTCAAAAAAAAAAATGGAAAAAAAAAATGGAAAAAAAAAAAAATGTGCTAACATTTAAAAATAATTATGCAGTGATGTCACTAGATGAACCATCCAGTACCAGCAAAATGTGTAAAAAAATATAAAAAAAGTATTAAAAAAATAAAAAAAATAAAAAAATAAAGTTTATTATTTTGAGCAAGTGCTAAAATTTCTCAAAAATCTCAAAGAGTTAAAATAAAAGCACTTCAAATACCCAAGGGGTGTCTAATATATAAAAAAATGGCTGGTGGGGTAAATTGGAGTGGCCTAGCTCACAGATAGGGCATAGGTACAGACTGACCAAAATGGAGAAAAAAAGCGCACTTCCCAAATGTGGCATTTTAAATCTGAAACAACCCGACAAACCCATGCATGTCGGGTATCACTGCACTCAGGAGATGTTCCTGAACACATATTGGGGGGTTGTTTGACAGTGACATATACCAGAACCTGTATATCTATAACTAAAGTACAATTTGTGTGAAAAAAATTACTATTACAAAGTTTGACAAAGTGTAGTTCTATAATTGGTGCATGGAAAGGGTTAAAATAACAGCATTCGGAATACCCTGGGGTGTCTAGTTTTCCAAAATATATGGTTTGAATGGGTTAAATTGAGTTAACCGGCTTCAAAGATATTCCAAAGAGGAGATGGAGGCAGAATGACCAAATGACCACCTGAATTACGCATGCCCCAAAAGTAGCCTTTTACCAGCCAAACAATCTGACAAACCCATGCATGTGGGGTATCGCTGTACTCAGGAGATGTTCCTGAACACACATTGGGGTGTTGTTTGATAGTGACATATACCAGAACCTGTATATCTATAACTAAAGTACAATTTGTGTGGGAAAAAAAATAAAAAAAATTACTATTACAAAGTTTGACAAAGTGTAGTTGTATAATTGGTGCATGGAAAGGGTTAAAATAACAGCATTTGGAATACCCTGGGGTGTCTAGTTTTCAAAAATATATGGTTTGAATGGGTTAAATTGAGTTAACCGGCTTCAAAGATGTTCAAAAGAGGAGATGTAGGCAGACTGACCAGATTTGTTAAAAAAGATTTGGAAATCATAAAACGCTGCTTGTACTTATTGCCCTATAACGTACAAAAAACAGCAAAAAAACATAAAAACATTGGGTATCTCTAAACTCAGGACAAGTAGTAGAATCTATTTAGCTAGTTTTTTTACTTGCTTTTTTAGGTGAGTAAAAGATTTTTCAAATAAAAGTCATAAAATGTCTTTTTTTTTCAATTTTTCACCATGTTTTTTTTATTTTTTTTATAGTAAATAAGATGATACGATCAAAATAATGGTATCTGAAGAAAGCCCATCTTGTCCTGAAAAAAACAATATATACCTTATGTGGGTACACTAAATGGGTGAGGAGAAAATTACACCTGAACACAAGCACCACAAAAGTGTCAAAACAGCCTCGGTCCCACAGGGTAGAAAACGAAAAATGAGCCCGGTCCTTAAGGGGTTAAGGGGTTAAAAAACAGCCAGTGGTGTCTCTACTGTAAAAACAACCAGAGACAGGGGCCCACTGAGGATGTAATGAGTATATTCCACACAGGCACTGCTTTTCCCTAAGCAAACTGAGGCATTTGCAAATGTAAATTTGCTGAAGGTATTAAGTAAATCCTAACAGCCAAGGAAACTGGAAACTATACATTATTACATTATATTACAACAAAATTGCCCAGGGCAGATGTTCATAATTAGATTAATAAGAATCTGCTGTTTGTGTTGAGTGGCTTGGTAGGCTTACCTGGATTGCCAACCTGGAGCTCCCCCTTTTCTTGGACCATAGCCTCACACACGGGGTAGTACTCGCCTTGAATAAGGGCAAATCTATCCCCAGTTAGCCTTTAATGGACAGAAAGTAGGCGGAACCTGGGTAAGGCATGTGCATGACTATCCAGAGGACTGGCAAAAGTGTGTGTTCTTGTGTTTTACTATACTGTCAACAAAAGAGTAAAAAAATATATAATTCATGAAAACACAATCCAAGATGCAACTTTTGTAGACAATATAGTCAGTGGTGGCACTACCATTTATGTACACAATGTGGTTGCTTTGGGCCACCACTCGATCAGGGCGGCCTCTAGTAGCTACTGCCACTAACGAGTATGTAGTTCTGTCTGCACTTATACCTGGGCTTTCTTGGTTTGACACAGAGTGTCTGTGTAAAGCCCTGTTGAGAAGTTATATGAAAATTATGAGTTACATGGAATCAGATTACAAGTTTCAGCAAGGACTGAGCCTAGCATCTTTGAAGCCTGGGTGGCCCATTCGGGGTGGCTACTGAAGTATACTGATTATATATATAGTAAATAATCAGTGCTAAGCCTGAGTAGGCAGCAAAAAGTGTGAGAGGGCGAAGAATGCAGCCCCTGCCTGCACTCCTTCCCTTTCACTGCTGACCAATCACCCTGATGTACCCTATTGTAGCAGTGAACCTCCCTCAGTTTGTCCCAGGAGTCAAACACTTAAGGAAGATTTAAGTGCACTAGTTGACTATTAACCATGTGCATGTTCAAGTCGCAGCTGTCACGGCAAACCAGCTATTACTTTGAATGAATGAATGAATAAACTAATGAATTAATGAACTGTGGGAGAAGGAGAGAATCTAATACACAATGCTAGCTGTGCTTCATTTGGAAATTTTGTTTACTTGTGGAGAGTGTTTAGCGAAATTGTGCTTCTTTACTCTAGAAAAAAAGAGTGACTTCATCACAATGTCCAAATATGTTTAAGGTAAATATGTTGCTTTCTCAGGGGAAATCTTCACCCCACAGAAAGAACAAAAACAAGAATCATTTTAACAATAGAGAGAAATTATTCCAATTTATACAGAGAAGTGCATTCATCACTGTCAGAGCTGTAAACCTTTGGAATGCACTGCCTATGGATGCTTTGAAAATGAAAACTTAATTCCTTCGGGCAACAAAGTATATTCATTGGTACAATTTAAATCTGGTTCATCTAAAGATTATTTTGATTACCTTAAAATCATAATTTAATCTCAAATAGTTCTGGGCTACTTTGCATAAAAATAAAATGTATTTATGTCTTCATCTTGACGAAAAAGCGATATCTTGGAAAACTTGAAGTTGGCGTACTTCTTGTCTATTTTCAGTTCATTAGGCTAATCTATTTGAAATTTTGTGTTTCACAACTTCACTAGGCTAATGGTAGCCTAGGTATTTAGTCACACTTGGTCTCTCACACATAACAAAAAAACAAACTTTTTCCTTATTTAATATTGTAGGGAATACCCTTTAGATTTGCTCCTGGTTTTATAACTAACATCAAGGTTTAGCTTGCATTCGCATAATAAGGTTATTTTATTCTATGAAAAAAAAAGTTTATGAAGGATTGCTTTATATTCATGGTAGTTTTATATTCTGTTAAATATGGTATTTGCCGGAATAATGTTTACTGCTGCAATTCTTTTCTTATAAAGAAATATTCTAACTTAAAATCAAATAAACTTAGCCAGACACATTCATTTCAGATACTGTGTGAATTTATATGGAAGGAAGAAATACAATAGAATGTTATTTTTTATTGTTTGTAAATTGCAGAATTGGATAGAATGCTTCAAATAGGAAATGGCAGGATTTTTAGATAATAGACTTTGTCAGTGCTAACATTATTGGCTACAGATTTCTTTTACCTACATGAAAGGAAAACTCCTTTCAAGTTATTATTATTAAAATTACTACACTGATCAGTGATAACATTATGACCACCTGCCTAATATAGGTCCCCTTTTTTGCTGCCAAAACAGCCTTGACCCGTCGAGGCATGGACTCCACTAGACATCTGAAGGTTTGCTGTGGTATCTGACCTTAGCAGCAGATCCTTTAAATCCTGTAAGTTGCGAGGTGGGGCCTACATGGAAGCATCTTGGTGCCATGTGTCCTCCAGGTAAGCGACGCACATACACCTGGCCAACCACGTGATGCAAAAGGAAACGTGATTCATGAGACCAGGCCACCTTCTTCCATTGCTCTCTGGTCCAATTCTTATGCTCACATGCCCATTGTAGGCGCTTTTGGCAGTGGACAGGGGTCAGCATGAGCACCCTGACTGGTCTGCGACTACCCAGCTCCACTTTGTGTATCAGAACCAGTGTTCACTTTTTCAGCAATTTGAGCTCTAGTAGCTTGTCTGTTGGATTTGACCACCCCAGCAAGCCTTTGCCCCTCCACAATAAGTCCTGGCCACCCATGACCCTGTCGCTGGTTCACTTCTTTTCCTTCCTTGGGCCATTTTTGATAGGTACTGTCTACTGTAGACCGGGAACCCCCCACAAGTGATGCAGTTTAGGAGCTGCTCCAGGAGTCAAATGTTCGCTTGCTGCGTAATATATCCCACCCACTGATGGGGGGAAATGTTATGGCTGATCGGTGTATGTATTAAAATTTAAAGTATACCACCTGCATTTGGCACAGATATAAAATGTGAAATTACAACGCAAAAATACTTGAAAATGTGAGCTGCCCTTCATTGGTTGATGCAAGAGGAATCCCCTGCCGGCGACCAATAGAGTTGCTCTTATGGACTTTTAAAATCCTGGCGCAAAAGCTGCAGCTAACCGATGCCGCGTTAACCCCGTATTAACACCTGCTAGGAAACTGGCAAAAAACAGAGAGAGAAAATGAACACTCAGAATGTACACATATATTTACATATAAAGAACATTCAAACAGGCAAATATTCATGAAATGCAAAGGTTTTTTTTTCACGAAGACTTGGCTGGCTCCCAAGTCTAATAGCTATATATCTTTTCTCTAATCTCAGGAATGTTTTTTTGTTATTCTTTTAATAGGCAGTTTGTAGCATAATGTAGCCTGGAAAATTCACAATCAGTTGCCTTTCCAGGAATCACATATAAGGGGACAAGAAAGGTACCGCAGACTTAGCTAGACAGACCAACATGCAAAGCAAGTTTTTGTTCTCACAAACATGACACATTATAAATAGAATTGTTTACATATATCAAAGTACCACTGCTTTCTTTCACAGACATGCTGCTACATGCATTCATACAGAAACATTACTACATAAATAAATACCCATGCATCCTGACTGCTATAAGCACAGATCCAAGAAGAGCCATGCGGCTTCCACTCTGACTGTAACATGTCACTACAAAAGAAAAAGTTTCTTACTGACCGATTCTGTCCCATGAATTGAGGAGCTTCTGCTGACATCAGTGACCATGCTCCAGCAATGAAACCTGTCTGTGCATCTACAAATAGTCCTGCTGCAGAAGAAGGCTCTTACTGACCACCACAACCCCAGCCCAACAAGCAGTGCAGCCAAATATATAAATGACGCAACATGTAAGCAGCCCATGTTCTCCCCTTTCACCCAGGGGCCCGGGGTCAAATATCCCTCTAGTCCCATTGATAATCGGACCCGGATTGTTAAATGCACTATTTCATTAATTCGTAATAGGTGGCTGAATATGTTACAGACTTGACATCAACTTTTTATTACACTAAGCAAAATCCAACAAACTGTTTCTACAATCAGTGCATTGTGCTATGCCCAAAAACATATGCTGTGGTATCTTTTACGAACATGTTCAATGGATGTGCTTTCCATTTCAGCAAGTATATATAGAGGACAATTGCTACAGAAGCTTAATTACTATGCAACAGCTTAGAATTCATTTAATGAGTTCCTGTGTGCCATGTTGCGCAATTAACGAAATGTACCATATGAATCACATTATCTAAACAAGCAAATAGCTAAATCAGAATGTTTGACCTGCTTTGCAAAAAAGGTACCAGGGACAACATCTGGTTCTTATGGCACTCTGCCATGAGTGAGTCATCCTCGCAGGTTAATTATTTGATAATGTGCAGTTAACAGTAATTTACCAGCCTTTCAAAATAAAAGGATCAAGGAGGCAGATGTTTCCGTAAAGGAATTCATTTAGATAGTTGACAACTTCATAACACTTTTGACAAAGACTTCTCTTGAAACGTTTTAGAAGAAAGAAGAAAATGTTCAAGATGGGGACCACATGGAACGAAATGTCATACTGATTTACCATTTGATGAAAATGCTTATTTCAGGTGTTTAGATGAAAGGATACATGTGGCAACCATCCAATCTCTCTCAGCAAAGTGAGCACTGAAATTATGTACCCTGAGCTGAAGAGATCAAAGACAAAGACCATTTGGGTAATTTATTTTAAAACACCCCAATAGGATAGTTTTTTTTAGGAATGTTAGAACTTTGTAGAATTGTAGATAATTTTTACGCATAATTCTCCTGTTCTCTCTCTTTACTGGACCCAAGCCTAGACCATTTAACTTAGATCACAGTGGCACTAAGCACTTTCGTAAAACGCTAGGCTTCCCAATTTTGAAGAACATCTATAGTATCAGAATAATTTGAAACAGGTGCCTAAAAGTCTTTCTTGAACTATGCAACAGAAGGCTTATGTATTTTTCATTACACACAGAGACAAAACGCACTACTTAACAGAATGACCATCTGTCTCAAAATGCTTTGTGCTTCACATGGAAGGTGACAAAAGTTTTTTTTATTATGAAGATCATCATTTTATGGCCTTTAATAAGTGTATGGTGAGATAATACTGTAGAGGTAACTCTACAAATTCACAATTCTGAAACGTTTTACATATGTTAGTTACTTGAGGGCCGTCAATAGGACCTAGCTTGTAAACCTTTTCAGCTATAACCAGCTGCCCAAAAGATGTTGGGTTATATGTATTCTGTTCCCTAATAACCAAAATATGCATAGTATCACCTGTCAGTAAAGGTTGTGCTGCTATCTAAAGAATGAATCATAAGTCTACAATAGACGCTTGTAAATGGGCCAAAAATGATTCAGATACATTTTCTTGTTCGTTTTTGGCTCATTTGTTTTCGGGGCAACATTCGGTTCGAAGAAAAACTGTTTCCATTTTTAATTTGGGAAAGAAATGTGTTGCCCAATGCCCCATCTCACTCTCTTACCGTCTCTAAATGTTTCCCTACCTTCTCTGACAGCCACTGTTCTTCGCCTTTTCTTTCTTCATATTCTCTTTTATCTTCCCTCTTCTATATTCATCTGCATCTCGGCGGATATAACCTGTCACAAACTGCCACCAAAATGGCGGCACTTCCAGTGATGTCCTCTCCCCATTGGAGTATTGGTGAGAGAACATCACTGAAATCGTTCACCTTAGGGCAAAATGGCAGCAATTTTGGTGACATCTTCTCCCCCGATTTGCAGATCGAGGGAGAAGACATCACTGCAAGAGACGTCATTTTGTCTGAACTTTGCACCAGGTTATGTTTGCAGAGATGTGGATGAAGATGAAAGAGAGAATTCTAGTGTACAATCTGCTTCTTTACTATGTAACATCAAGATATTTTTGAAAGTACAATTTCTTGATGATGTTCTATGTGTCCTCCTTGCTCCTGATTAAAAATACAACCAATTTGAAATTAACAAACATTATTTAGCTTTCATGTTACTGACTGAAATACTCACTGGTAACAAAAATGATGAACTAGGTAAGCAGCTATTGTTTCTGTTGATTTAAATATAAGCACTGGGTCTGACAAAGCAGTTTAGAATGCACACAGATTAGAAGGCAGCACAATGAGAGTCTTTAAAAGAAGAAAAAGTGGTCAAAGTATTGTAAAGATCACCAGTTAGACCTCACTTTGGGGTGTACTAAATTGGCGACACCAACTTTGATAGACTTAAATAATGGGGTTGTAATTGGTCATACATGACAAAGGCAATATTGTAACATTATTAATCTTTAACATTTAATTAATCTTGAAATGTCCTACTTTACTGATGCAGTATATAGAAACATAATTTGATCCATTTAACCATAACCTTATGGTTATTCCATGAATTTTTAGACTCCCTCACTGCATTAATATCTATCATTTCTGCTGAAAGGCTTTTCCACTTGTCTACTACCCTCTCTGTGCAGTGAAACAATTTTATTACATCCGTTAGATAGAAGCTTTAAATTAACTGCTGGTGCTCCCAGTGGGAGTAGTTATAAATACTTAAGAAACTATTAGTGTGTTTGCTTTATTCACATGAATTCATACATATTTATATTTATGAAACATTTATTATGTAATCCACCTACAAAATCACAGAAGGGGATATAAATTTATATGTATGTTTACATAAAACACCATGGTTGGTTTAGGCAAAAATAGCAACTGAATATTATTCTTCTATTACATGTGATTACTACGGATTCACATTCCATATAACTGTAATTTAAAACTTCATCACGTCTCTCTACCCAAAGCTTCAGGAATTCATCATGTAAACCATAGTGGATATTCAGATTGCTATGGTTGTTCTATCCACAAAACAAGTGCAGAGTTTTATATTCATATCAGATTCACATTTCAGATACTCAAAAACAACCTCTTGTAGGATTTCCAACTGCTACAAATGAAATGGTGAAGAGTTTTGAAAGTGACTAGTGATAAATAATGTTTTCCTTTAACGTCTTATAAGTCTTACCAAATCATTGTCTTGTCTCAAGTGTATTTCCTGATCCAATCCCAATACAGAATCTGTTCATAATTTACTCTCCGCTGCAATAAAACCGTGTACCTTTGATCTCATTGTTGTCACCAAAAGAAAAATGAAAGAAAATGATTTATTTCAAAAAAGATAGTGTATATAGAGAAATATGTTTCGGCTTTCGAAGAGCTTTAAATCAACAAAGTGTTTGAAAATGGATTTCTACGGATTCCACATAACTGACAGAATAGCGAGGGGAAATTTCTGGTACTTTAACCAAACATTGAGTGCTTTAAGATGGGAGTTCCTTGGGGTGCCAGGTATAAACCAAATACGCCTACAAAAGCAAATGAGAAGTTAGGGAATTTATGTTAAAATGAGAAAATGCAATAGATACTAGTCCTTTAAATACTGTATTCTCATACCTGTCATTATCAAGTTAATGATCTTTTGTGTTATTTCATCCCATCGAATCTATTTTCCCTATTCCCAACTATATTTCTTTTTACCCTTTCTATTATTTTTATCATTCCACCTATCTAGCCGTGCTTATTTCACATTTTTTTTAAAAAAAATCTTCCCTCTTTTTCTGTTCAAAATAACAACTATGTTATGTTCCCACTCTAGCTTTATTTATTTCTTCTTGTATAACCTCTCTAGTGTTCCTCAACTTATCACCAAGAACCATCATTGGTCATCTCAATGCTTTTTATGATTGTTGCCCAAAAAAGTCAAACATCCCCTTTAACCCAGATAACTATCTTGCTGAACGTAGACATTCTCTCCAGTAATGTAGCTTTGTGGGAACATAGATCTCCATCAGCACAGCTTTCACTGCCATTGCTCCTTTCCGCTACAATGGAGTCTACTGAATAAGAGAATGTAAACACTTCTGCATCCTCAGTAGGCAAACATGACACACATCATGACATATCATTATCAGTGACAAGTCAGATGCCTGCTCGCTTACAGTAAACCAAAAAAGTGGAAAGAGGAGTGGGTGACTGTAGAACATCACCTTCATAGGCAAAAGAGCTCTCCATATTCTCCTGGTTATACAGAACAGTCTGTTTTGTGCTTACTGCTGTAACATACTGCATTTTATTATTCAAACTCTAGCAACTTTCAGTTAACAAGATCCCCTTAGAGGTGTTAAAAATATCATCCTTATTCTCATAGTGTCATGAACATGACACCTTTAATGAAACTATCAAGATTGACATGCTTCCTATGCTATCTCCATCTTGCTAACAATGGTAAGTGCTGCTAACATAAAAGGGGATGATGAGATATTTAGTAAGATGGGTATTATGTACGTTTAACAATAATTATTAATATAACGTGTAGTATGCTTTCGTATATGAACAAAATAGCTAAATTAGTAAAACATATACCATTCCTCCATGGGTTTTCTTCACTCATAGTGTACCAAAAGTTAATTTTATTAAAATGTATTTTCTTTAGTGTAAATTTACATTTAAAAAAAAACAAAAAAACCTTGGTTCCAAAGTGGCAAGTGTCTGGAAATTATTTCTCAAATAAAGTTTCATTCAGATACAAAACAACTGTATAAAGCATCTTCATTTTGTGTAATAGAAGTCCCGTTTAACCCCTTAAGGACAATGGGCAGTCCCTAAACCCATTGAACACAATGCATTTTGAGCCCGTACATGTACAGGGTTTGTCATTAAGGGGTTAAGTTAAACTTCATTTCGATCCCTCTGGTAGAGTAGCCTGGATGGAGCTATCCATGGTGCTGAATATCTCCTAAAATGTTCCATTGCTGAGATGTTTCTATCCCTTTGTTATAAACATAGTCACAGACAAGAAAAGTATTTTGCTTGTCAGCACAGAATGCCACGGAAACTGATAATGTTGCTGTGCAGCAGGGAACGCTAATGAAGCCGAAATTTTAGTTGCAGGGCAAACAAGGCCAGTGAACTGCATTTATGTGAACTATTTCTTCAACCTCTCTCCTGCTGCACATTCTTGCTTTTAAAAAAAAAGCAATAACTGTGAATATAGAATGCAACTGCTGGGAAAATTAAAATATTTAATATGACAAGAATATAAAAATGTTCAATCCAGTGACCGAAAAATAAACAAGCTATGCATTATACATTGATGCACAAATTATTAAATATGTTCTCTAGCTCTTTAGAATATTTGGATATTTTATAGGTAAGGGTAGTGGTTCACTATAAAGGTACATTAACCAACATATTTTATTACACTATTTAACTTAAATAACAGACTTTAAAAAGATAATATTTTTTTTAGATCAATGCAGATGTCGGTTTAAATACATTTAAATGCTCTTGACAAATCGCTTATGTTTAAGTATTATTGTTTAATTATATTAAGACATATTAACATCGTGCATTGAATATTCAGTTATACAAAATGGGTATTTGGGCCCTTGCAGAGACATGAAAACAACGGTGTATGCCTTAGGTCCCACCAAAAGTTGGTCCTACTTAATAACTATTAAGATCTAGATGGAAATTCTATTTACGGGTTTACACGTTGTATACAAATGGTTAGTAATTAGGTTAGGAAAGTATGTATTTATTTACTATAAAGTGTGAGAATTTGCACTAAATCCATTTTTAGTTTGTATGGGGTAAGAGCAAAAGGCTAACATAAAAGAAATGGATTTTATCATCTTACAGTATTTTGCTGCTTTTCAAAAAGTAATCATAAAACTGGGTAAGACAGAATTCTAGCTGTGGAATTAGGTAGTAGAGTATATTTCTTGCAAACTTTAAGCAGCTGTTATATTTGAAATCTATGTGTTCTATTGAAATGTGTTTAGGCATAATGTTATTTTGTTAATCACATGGGTACCAACAGACAATTGAGCAGAAAGTGGCTGCCTCTACGGAATATCTGGCACAAGCAGAAAAAAAATAACTTTTTACCCTTTTTTAAATTAACTTCCATATTCAGAACAAAAGCAGTCATGCTTTTTTGAACAATGGTACTTAGATTCACTCAGCCTACTAACAACTCTGATGATCAACGGTGTAGATTTATGCCATCTTCTCACGTCAGCATATGGCATAGGTAGATATCTCAATCGACAGGTGGGTCACTCTCACCCACAGATTATTTTATGTAACTCTGCTACATCTACTAGCTCACTCAATGTCTGGATGATGAGAGGGGTATATATCTATTATAATGAAACCAAACCCAATTAAAAATCAAATAAATAAAAGTCAATAAAATTCTTCATCCCTAATATGCTATTTATTCAATCAATATTTGTATTAGATCTAAAAATAGTTCACTAATCATGCGGGGCTTTTGTTAAGGGAAAGGCTGGGGATCCTTGTATTATTGTTCAAGCGAAATAATAGAGAAAAGAAAACAATGTAAAAACATGTAGAAGAAATATAACTATTCCCTTTGAATGAAACACCCTTACGAAAAAATTACTGCATTTTTTCTTAAGTAATACTTCAGTTTTTTGGACATGAAAAACTGCAATACTACACTTTTACTGGACATTTACTGCAGTTTTACTGCATTTGTACTTCACTGTACTGCAGTTTTACTGCAGTTATTTTTGTACGGAAGTACAAATGCAATAAAGCTGCAGTACTTTGAAGTACAACTGTAGGTTTGCAATATAAAAAAAAAGTGCAGTAATCCCGCAGTAAAACTGCAGTACAGTGAAGTACAAATGCAGTAAAACTGCAGTAAAAGTGCAGTATTGCAGTTTTTTCATGTCCAAAAAACTGCAGTAATTTTTTTGTAAGGGAGTTATGATGTACCGAACCTTAAAAAACAATGTGGGGTTCCAAATTGATATAATAGTGCCTCTAAAACCTTAAAATAATAAAGTAAAAAAGGGCTTTATATGCAGAACATAAAAGCAAGTGGTAACGAAAGTGGTTACAAAATAGTAAAAAATGAAACAAGCAAAATAGGTAAATGATTAATAAAGTGCTGGTGCAGCTACCTTTAAATCATGTCCACTTTCCCTCTTGCGACATGACCACAAAACTGGTGATGTAAGTGTGTTCATAAATGCTTCTGGGAAATCTGGCACTGAATGTAGATATTTTAAGATATTATATTTAACAATAAGGTCAACTTTCAATCTTAAAATAGTTAAAACGACTTATTTATATGTTATTTACATAGCTATATTATCACCTATTGTATGTTCTTCTATATTCATGTACAATTCATTCTTAATTTCAAGAAGTAACTTTGCCACAGCGAAAAGATATTTTGTTCTCCTAATTGCAGTTTGAGAGCAATTCTGCTACACAATTAGTTTTTGGTAAATATCGAACATTTGAATTTGGCCTTTTGTCCAGGAATAAAAATTCAATTCGTGAGTCAATCAACAGCAACTTTAGCCGTACAAACAAGGTTCCATTCCAATAATATTTATTGCATTTGTATTTGTTTGCTACACGCAGCAATCTTTCTTTGCTTTGAAGTGACATATTTTAAATTGCTTGTATGATGTATTCTACTGTGGGCTAAAAATCATGATATATTGTCATCCAAATGTCATTTGCACATGCAGGGGAGTAGTGTGATAAAAATGCATTTTTGGTAGTAACTCAATTTCCAACAAGCTGTCAAAGGAAAAATTGTTTTCCAAATAGGCATTATATGGACCATGCTCATTTTGTCCTTCTTTGCGTTTTTTTGTTTTTATTCTGGTATACTACCTCTAAACTTACAGGTCTGCCGCTATACTCTGCTGAGATTGTTTTCTTTTTTAGCCACTACTGTATATAACCTCTAGGAATTACAATGTTTATACTGCCAAATTATAATATCTCGATTTTCAGTGCCAGCTACATAGGAGATATGTAGCACACACTGGGCCCAGGAAAGTGATCGATTTTTTCATAGTATAGCAGGAGGTTTTGCATGTTTAAGGGCACTGTGAGACTTCTTTTACAACGTATGCTTCGTGTATACTCTTAAACATGAAGCTCTGTCTAGGGAGGAGGGACACCTGTCAATCAGCCCAGGAGTAACATCATGTAAAGAAAAAAAGTCCTACCAAAATCCGAAAAAATTGTCCCGGTCTCCCAGAAGTAAAAATGTACTGGCACTCGTAGAGTTAAACCTAAGTTTTCTAATAATTTCTGAAGAAGAGCAAATTGGTCCTCATGATAATGTATATTGTATATGTTTATGATTCTGGTTCACAGTGTGTTAAATGAAGTTTTTGTCAATGTCCATGTTAAATAACAAAGCATCTGTGAGTTGTGACAAAAGGTCAAGGTGTAGGCTCCAGCATTTATGGAGATTCTTACATCTTGGTCTTGTGATTGTTCATCGTTGGGTATTGTTCATCATAGCCATATCATTGTTTTGGGTCTGTAAGGAGTTCTTCTTGTCTGGCATGGTGCAAATAAATGCAGAAATGGTAGCAATATTCAAAAAGGGATTGAAATCTAAACTAGGTAATTACAGAACTGTGAGTGGGGAACGTGTGTGGATGAAGTCACGCACTGGGGCAGGGCGTCCATGAGAGGCAAGTTTAAAAGCCGGCACTGAGTAAGCTCAGTAAGCTCCTTTCTGAGTAAGCTCCTCTCTGCTTACTGCTGTATTGAATTGATCTTGTTGCTGACCTCAGATTTCCTTTTGGACTTTGCGGACTTGTATTATCCTGACCCTGGCTATTGTTATCTGGACTTCGCTGTCTTCCATGAACCTGACTGTCTCCTGTGATCCTGACCCTGGCTAAGCTTCCTGACCTGAGCTTTTCCTGCATACTGGACTCCTCATTCTCCCAAACCTTGCCAGCAACCACTAAATGCTAGTATTTTTGCACCTTTTAATAGTTATTAAAATGTTATGACGTATATAGGTTATAGGACAGCTTGCCAGGGTCATACCTGGCACAGGACTTCAACCTGGGACCTCAAATCAGGAAGGTTTGCTGTTCTGTCTGACATCTGTTTATCTGCATTGCTGACACTTAGTATTGCAGTTCACTACCTGCTTCTGACTGTCGCCACTGAGTGCTGATCACCTGCACCTGGTACCTGTTTAGCAGATTATTTATACCTGCTTCCAGCCCGGATTCCTTGCTCTGTTATACTTGTGAATGTTGTGGCCTGGTGTATAGCATCTGAGTTATTGCCTGTTCTGCCCCTGCCCCTGTACTATCTGACTATGCTTCTGGTTATTCTTCTGTACCTTGCCGCTGGACCTGGCGATGTGTAATTTGTGGCCTGCGCTTTGCAAATGTGTGCACATTCCCTGCAACTAGACTCCGCTATAAGACTGTGTCTCTGTGTGGGACCCTGACAAAAGTCCTTGTGCTTGGTCTTGAAACTTTCTCAGAAACCAGTGTAGCTATAAAGTAGCCATTTAAATGCATGAAGGAAGAAAAAATATATCATTATTTAACATAACATTTCTATGCACTATTACTAGAATGTTACCATGTTAGTAACGTATGTTACATTTAGAACCCCTATTTACTATGTGACTCCAAAAGTTTTATGAACAATGAGCTATGTACGTCTTTTTACATTATTACATTGTAAATTCTGTAGTTATGTTGCAAAAAAAATGACAGTATATAAACTGGGCAATATCATTAAGAAACATTAAAACATAAGAGCTTTTACAATCTATTAGGGGGTATTTAACACCAATTTGTACGTCTGAGCTAAATTATGAAATACTTTAATACTTTTTATTGATTATAGATCACTTTAAATACAAAAGAGTTGGACCATATTTGGAATGAGTTAAAACACGTCCTAGTGTAATGAAAAATATTGAAACGTATCATTGTTTCATTATTGTATCCATTTTCTGCACCATATAAATTGACCTGCAGGATTAAATTTGCATTATACTTATTGCATTTTTATTTGATGCAAAGTGGTACTAATACAAGGTCCTAGATTTTGCCACTTTTCAATCTCCGTTTGCTCAGAAATGACAGATTTTAAATTGCTTATATGATATATTACACCGGGGGCTAAAATCACCATGCATTGTCAGACAATTACTCATTCAAACAAAGCATATCAAGGATAAATTGTGTGCTACTCAGCACAAAGGAACGTGTCCATTGTCTATTCAAATCACACATCTAGTTATCAATATAAATCATGCATAGAGTAGCACATCAACTCAACATCATGTATTTTAAAGCTGATGGTATAGTCTGCATACACTGTCCATCTGGATGGCTGTATATCATTTAATGATTAGACTAAGTTTTTCAGTAGCGCAACCTCTGTTTTTTTATTTTATTTAGGATTTAGTGAAACGCACACAATTCACACAATATATTGCTATAAAGGAACTGTTAACATACATTTCAGGTTATCTAAGGTTGCAAATACAGATTTGGTTACTTGAGGCATAATTAAGTAATTTCAACTCCATCTGGAATGTATTTCCACGGTTCCTTATTTGAATCAAATTCTAATGGTTAATAACACATATTACACACTTTTTTAAAATAAATATATAGCCAGTTATTGCTAATTTATAAGGGGAGAGCAAAAAAAGTATCAAGAAAATTTTATGTAATTACTAACAAAACTGGCAATTTCAGTTTCAGGTATCTGACCTCTCTATCCATTGTGAAGTGACAACCTTTACAAGTCTCTACTGGGATAAAGGGTAAGATTCAGATGAATAATGCTTTGTTTAAGTATTGCGGTAACTCATGGAACCTAATTGATTTACAGTAACTGTGCACAATGGAATAACTAGTTGGGACTGGGATATCACGCTAATTCAATTTAATCTTTTTACTCATCAGATTTTCTGTGTTCCTTTTTTGCCCTCCCCATATTAGTTTTTTATTCTCTATATACTTACTCCTCCTATGTCCTATTTTCCTGTCCCCCCCCTCATAGGTCCCTATAACACTTTGACTTTTTTTTGTACATTCAATACTAGGAAGGGGGCTCTAATCCAATTGTGCATTTGTCGATGCATTTAATGTAAACACAGAATCTAATAGATTTGTTGCTAATGTGCAAATATGGCAGTGATACAGGAATGTGTATACATTTGTGTACATAGACTGTTACACCTAACAAACAGATAAAAAGAAAAAATACAAGACCTTGTGTGATATTTTTTTTCCCAGGAATTATATTGTTTTTTTCTGGGTGATAACATGTCACATTACAGCCTAACTTGGGACACAGATGTGGTGGAATGAGCATTAATCAAGCAGTCGACAGGTTTATGACACTTCTTCATTTCAAGTAGATGCTAGACATTATGAAATACTGTATAACTTCTCAGTGGGATCCTACATATAAAAAACTGTTGACAAATACACACATTTTAAATATATATTTTTTAGTATTGTAAAACCATATACACTCACTGGCCACTTTATTAGGTACACCTTGATAGTACCGGGTTGGACCCCTTTTGCCTTTAGAACTGCCGTAATTGTTTGAGGCATACTTTCTACAAGTTGCTGGAAATATTCCTCAGAGATTTTGGTCCATATGGACATGATGGCATCACGCAGTTGCTGCAGATTTGTCGGCTGCAAATCCATAATGCGAATCTCCCGTTCCACCACATCCCAAAGGTGCTCTATTGGATTGAGATATGGTGACTGTGGAGGCCATCGGAGTACAGTGAACTCATTGTCATGTTCAAGAAACCAGTTTGAGATGATGTGAGCTTTGTGACATGTTGCATTCTCCTGCTGGGAATATCAGAAGATATGTACACTGTGGTCATAAAGGGATGGACATGGTCAGCAACAATAATATGTTAGGCTGTCACATTTAAACGATGCTCAATTGCTACTAAGGGGCCCACAGTGTGCCAAGAAAATGTCCCCCACACCATTACTCCACCACCACCAGCCTGAACCGTTGATACAAGGCAGGATGGATCCATGCTTTCATGTTGTTTATACCAAAGTCTGACCCTGCCATCTGAATGTCATAGCTGAACTCGAGACTCTTCAGACCAGGCAATGTTCTTACAGTCTTCCATTGTCCAATTTTGGTTTCCTGTTCTTAGCTGACAGGAGTGGCACCAGGTCTTCTGCTGCTGTAGCCCATAACAGAAAATGCACCTGAACATCTCACTGGGGGTGCGATCAGTAGACAAAAGCTAGTTTAACCCCAAAGATCATTATCCATAAGTTGCAGCTTCTATATGCTAATGAGCTTATGAAAGAGAAAAAAAAAACTAGGAAAGAGGCCAAAGTGTTCCAAAATACATCACATCTAAATAGAATAGAATACATTTAACCCAGGCATAAGCAGTAAACTCCAGCAAACTAAATCAGGTCAATATTTACGAAAGCATCTGGTCTGAGACTGAATTTCCCCCATGAGCCTATTCTCCTCTGCCTTAAAGAGCTAGTCCTTGTATGGATGATTCAATTGTTCTTTTCCCCATAAAATAAGGATAAAACATTTAACATAGAACAGGTGCAGTTTTGGAGTAGGTTTAGTTTATCTGACGGCTCCTCGCAGTACCAATCAAATCCCGGAAGCCAGGAATCTGTGGCTCCTAACATTTTATCATATTATATTTACTTATGTACTTTATTTACTTCTCTCACATTTTTTTAAAATCAAGTTAATTTTATATATATATATATATATATATATATGTATATATGTTACTGTGAAAGACCGAAATTGGTGAATGTCGACTTTCACCGGTGAATGTCAACACATACCAAATACATCGGTGAAAGATCGAATATTTCATTTCATGATATTACATTCGGACCCTCACCGGTGTATGTCGACAATCACAGATATGCTCTGGTGGAGGTCAAAAAGAGAGGAGACAAATAGGCGACTGGCTGTCTCCCGCAAAATCCTTTGTTCTGCTGTCAGTCCGTATGCCAAATCCTTTGTTCTGCTGTCAGTCCGTATGCAACGTTTGATAGGCGACTGGCTGTCTCCCGCCAAATCCTTTGTTCTGCTGTCAGTCCGTATGCCAAATCCTTTGTTCTGCTGTCAGTCCGTGCCCGCCAAATCCTTTGTTCTGCTGTCAGTCCGTATGCCAAATCCTTTGTTCTGCTGTCAGTCCGTATGCAACGTTTGATGGTGCGAGTAACGTTTTATGCAACGTTTGATGGTGCGAGTAACGTTTTCTAAATTTTTTACGACACCCTTATTTATAATCAATGGATACCGCAGTGAATCGTGATCTTTTTCTTGAAAAGTTAAATGCATTAATTGCGGAAAAACGAGAAGACAATTGTTTTTATTTTTCTCAAGAAAAGTACTCTAAAATACTTTCTGAAGTGGTTTCTGCTAAAACTAAGTGCAATACACCTTTGGATTACAGACGATTAAAACGTTTTGATGTTTTAAAAATTAATGATGAAGAGAAGTTAATTGTACCATTAAAACAAGGAGACACGAATATCCAGTATTATGTTACCAATGAGGAATTGTTCAGTATACTATATGAAACTCACACCAGAATAGGCCACGGAGGAAGAACACGTATGCTGAAAGAATTGCAAGTTAAATACAAAAATATTACGTATGAAGTTGTCATGTTGTATTTAAATTTATGCAAACAGTGTCAAATGAAACACAGTGCACCTAGGAAAGGTATTGTTGTGAAACCAATGGTCAGTTCTGAGTTAAACTCAAGATGTCAAGTTGATCTGATAGATCTACAGTCAAACAGCGATGGCGAATATAAATTCATAATGGTTTACCAAGATCATTTAACTAAGTTTGTCCAGCTACGACCTTTGAAAACTAAGAGAGCTGAAGAAGTAGCGCATCACGTTCTTTCAATATTTTTAACATTTGGTGCTCCAGCAATATTGCAATCAGATAATGGTAGAGAATTCAGTAATCAAGTCATATCCGAACTATGCGCTATGTGGAAAGATGTTAAGATAGTCCATGGAAAGCCTCGTCACAGTCAAACACAAGGCTCAGTTGAAAGGGCCAATCAAGATATACAGAATATGCTATCCGCATGGATGAACGATAACGATACAAATAAATGGTCAGATGGTTTACCCTTTGTACAATTTGCCAAGAACACTACATACCACGAAGGAATACGCCAAAGTCCTTATGAAGCCATGTTTGGCGTTAAGGCTAAAAGAGGCATAGCATCGTCTTTTTTGCCTAGCGAACTAATCGCAAATATTGAAACCGAAGAACAACTCAAAGAAATTGCCAATACTTGTGAAACCGAAAAACAGCATGAAGAAACTGTTGATACTTCTGAAAAAAATTTGTGCGGTGGTCATTCGGAAAACCATATTTCAAGGAAAAATATTGAAGAGGACCTGCATTCTACTACGTTTCCACATCAAGCTCTAACTGGAAAACACGAGTTAATTTCAATAAAAAGAGCGGCCGCGAAAGAGAATCTTGTACTGCAAGCAAACAAAATGTTACGCACCTCACAAAAACAATTTCCTCCTGCTCAAATTGGCGATAGTGTACGAATACAAGTGCCTGATGTCGACCGTGGTCGTACAGATAGCCGAAATGTGTTAGCGGTTGTTGTTGGGATAGAAGACTCCGACTTCTATAAACTGGCAAATAAAAATGGTACCCTCAAGCAGCTTTACACACGTAACCAGTTCGTAATTTGTAAAGAAAAGTTACTTTCCATAAATGAGATTTCGGCTCAAGAAATTTCGCTGAGAGAAGCAGCTGCAGCTAATTCGAGAAGCGGCGGACAAGGCTATACACGCTGTCATTGCAAAAGGAGGTGTTCCACAAATAAATGCAGTTGCAAAAGCAAGGGACTTCTGTGTAATTCAAAATGTCATAATAGTTTCAGTTGTTGCAATAAATAAGTTAATGCAGTTGCAAAAGCAAGGGACTTCTGTGTAATTCAAAATGTCATAATAGTTTCAGTTGTTGCAATAAATAAGTTAATGCAGTTGCAAAAGCAAGGGACTTCTGTGTAATTCAAAATGTCATAAAATTCAGTTGTTGCAATAAATAAGTTTCTAGAGGCGAAAAAGTTACGTCACCCTTGTCATATTTTATCGCCGCTGAAATACGGAGAAGAAAATAGAAATCTCCGACATTCACCATTAGTACTTGGTGAATGTCGACATTGGCCGGTGTAAGTAAGAAATAAGGGTATTTAGCAAATATTTTGGACATACACCAAGCGACTATGTGAATGTTGACATTCACCGGTGAATGTCGACATTCTCCAGATTTTGGTCTTTCACTGTAACATATATAAAACACAACATCTTGGTCTTTTGTATTAAATACCATAAAAAGGGATTTAACTAAAGTCAATGCTAGCATAGTCCACACCAGCCATTTTCTTGTATTTAATGTAACACTTAAATACAACAAAATTACCTGTATATCTTATTAAAAAATGCCCTTAATCTTAATTTATTAAATATATTAATATTATTATTTGTATGGCAACAATTTCAAGACAAAATCAAGCTGTGGGCTAAAGTATTCTTGCAATTTACTGTCTCATCTAAGTGTTAAAAGTTAGATCTCTTAAAAGTTCAAAATAATTGTTATTGATCGGAGAGTGTACAAATGATCTAATGTTTAAAGCGGATTTGATTTCCTATTTCCAAAAACAGTATAGCTACTTATAATTTCAGTAACACACGGGAGCTCAAAAAATAAATAAATCAATTTATCAGTGTAATTGGCTTCCTCTGGATCAATCACTCTTAAAGTGAAATATCTACTTATTTGCAATGGGTGAAAAACGAGCCCACGTTTCCATTCATCATGTTCCAAGAAATAATTTTTTTAACACACTCTGTTGTGTCACACCATTATCTGTGTGACTAATGACAGCATCAGTATTACTTTAGAAAAACAGTGGAAGGTTGATTACCAGCTAACTTGGAGAAGATAGTATCTTACTAGTTTTAATATTTAGACCAGTGTACAAAAGGCTTTGTAACATCAAACTGAGTCAACAACTAAATCAGAAGGAAACAGTTTAATAATAAAGTGCATAATATTACTTGTCATGGCCACTAAGGACTTGGTCACCAAGAGAATGCTTACACCAAATTCTGGGAGTCGTGGATCCTATATTTTTAGATCTGGCTCCTAACCTTTTGTGCCATTTTATATTGATGTTAAAGGGTGTACCTAAAAATATCAAGGTGGCTTCCAGATATGTTTATTACCTTTTTTGAACATCCTTGTGTAGCCCAATTGAATATATATATATATATATATATATATATATATATATATATATATATATATATATGAAACCAAAGAAAAAATGGGCACTCACGGGTCTTTGCAGTAAAGTGCATTAAGCACAATTTTATTTCAACCAGCACAGCCAACGTTTCGGACCACCTCCGGTCCTTTCTCAAGGCAAGTGCTGTGTGGCAAAGTGAAACAATTTATGCAGTGCAGTGATTAATGTGATAAACAACAGGAGTGGCTTACCCCACCTCTCAAACGATCATCATGTGGGAATGAAGACTGGAATCACCAGAACAGCATGTGCATATCCCCAGTTAAACATGGTGTGTACCTAGTAAAACATCCCCATGCAACACGCGGAACCTATAACCGTTCCGTTCAATACATTGAATTTCCTTTGGTCATGTGAAATAATATAAATAAAAGAGAAACTTCTCAGTGAAATAGCAATTAAATAGTGCATATAGAATGAAAATGTGTATGTTTAAAAAATACATAGTACCATACCCCAAGAATCTGTAATGGACAAAATTTAGCGAAGGCAGAGACTTCTGCAGGCTGCAAAGAAGTATTATGCATGCAATAAATAAAAACGGAACATATAGGGATTTCATAAGTGCCGCAAGCAAAAGTCCATAAAAAGGTATGATGCTCCATTTCATCGAGTATCCAAAAATGAGGAAAAAGAAACATGTTCATTTAGTCCCATTGGTGTGAGGGTGTTGAGAGTCTTGATCCAAAAGGTCTCGCGTTGAAGCAATAGCTTAGCCCTGTCACCTCCTCTTCTCAAGGGGGGGACCATATCAATGGCTACAAAGCGTAAAGAGCTCAAGTGATGTTTCTCACTCAAAAAATGTTTAGCCATTTTTTGCAGATACTATGGGTCGGCCTGGTGGCTTATGTGCATTCTTGTGAAGTTTTGGTAACGTATACAGTACTGGAATACGAGGAAAGCAGTTTGACATTAATCATCATATCACTTGTAAATCAGAGTTTGTTGTATATAAAATCACATGCCCGTGTGGCCTTTGCTATATTGGAAAAACGGACTTGACACTACGGGACAGAATTCGGGGACACCGATCAGCTATCAATACAGCGTTCCGAGATGGAACAACTGATAAGCCAGTGGCTAAACATTTTTTGAGTGAGAAACATCACTTGAGCTCTTTACGCTTTGTAGCCATTGATATGGTCCCCCCCTTGAGAAGAGGAGGTGACAGGGCTAAGCTATTGCTTCAACGCGAGACCTTTTGGATCAAGACTCTCAACACCCTCACACCAATGGGACTAAATGAACATGTTTCTTTTTCCTCATTTTTGGATACTCGATGAAATGGAGCATCATACCTTTTTATGGACTTTTGCTTGCGGCACTTATGAAATCCCTATATGTTCCGTTTTTATTTATTGCATGCATAATACTTCTTTGCAGCCTGCAGAAGTCTCTGCCTTCGCTAAATTTTGTCCATTACAGATTCTTGGGGTATGGTACTATGTATTTTTTAAACATACACATTTTCATTCTATATGCACTATTTAATTGCTATTTCACTGAGAAGTTTCTCTTTTATTTATATTATTTCACATGACCAAAGGAAATTCAATGTATTGAACGGAACGGTTATAGGTTCCGCGTGTTGCATGGGGATGTTTTACTAGGTACACACCATGTTTAACTGGGGATATGCACATGCTGTTCTGGTGATTCCAGTCTTCATTCCCACATGATGATCGTTTGAGAGGTGGGGTAAGCCACTCCTGTTGTTTATCACATTAATCACTGCACTGCATAAATTGTTTCACTTTGCCACACAGCACTTGCCTTGAGAAAGGACCGGAGGTGGTCCGAAACGTTGGCTGTGCTGGTTGAAATAAAATTGTGCTTAATGCACTTTACTGCAAAGACCCGTGAGTGCCCATTTTTTCTTTGGTTTCATATATCTGGCTATTTTTGGAGCACCTGGGCAAATAAAAGCCTGTGTATATTAATAAATTCTCTGAGTGTGCAGCCGCTCCCTTTGGTTTGTATATATATATATATATATATATATATATATATATATATATATATACATATAATCAATATCAGTTTCATAGAGTACAAGTGTCTTTGGGTCCATATATATTTATTCTTGTAACACTGTCTCTCCCGCTGCTATTTCCTATGGTGGCCTCTACCTCACTCACACTCCCAGATCTGATAACATAAAGGGTGGGGGTGTAGGCTTCCTACTCTCCTCAACTTGTACTTTTCAACCTATTCCCTCTGGCGCATCACTCTCTTTATACTCATTTGAGGTTCATGCTATTTGACTATTTAATCCTATCTCCTTTTGCATCCCCCTGGCCCTGCTAACATCCTTCTTGACCACATCTCCTCATGGCTTCCCCTCTTCCTCTCCTGTTATGTTCCTTCTGTCATTGTTGAGATTTCCACATCCCATTGCACAGTGCTACGGAATATGATGGCACTATATAAAATATTAATAATTCTTTCCTCTACAATGGATTTTTTTGGAAACTTAAACTGCATAGTACGTATATCGCCTTAAATTAACATTGTAACAAAATAGTTAATAGCAAATGTTTATATTTACAGCAAATAAATTCTCATTTTTTTTCCTTTACATGAATTCTTAATACCAACAAATGAACACTGGGTAGTGAAATGTCTTTGTTTAACTGTGAAATACAAGTATGTAACATTAAATGATCAGCAATTATTCAATTTGTTTGTTTTCATTATCGCATTGCATCAAAAAGAACTATATTAGAAAGACCCTAACCTTTGCAACATTTAATTTTACCTTTCTTTTTAACAAAAACCTAATGCTACAATCAACTTTGACTGTAGCAGGTTAAACATAGTGATTGATAAATACATCAGCACGTGATTAGATGAAGTTGCCTGCAAGTGGATATTTAAAGGTCAGGTAATTTTCGCTTGTACAAGGTAAGGATTAACCATGCTACCCGGAACACATGCAAGTTCCGTTGAGTAAAAATGCCAGATAAAGTACAGTACTACTGTGAAATTTTGCTAAGCAATTATGCTGGCTTTATACCTTAGACATTTCAACTGTATGTTGCCTGCAAACAAACTCATAAAATGGTTAAGTCTGACATTTGTTCAATATAATGAGAAAGATCCTGAAACCAGCCACCTGCATCCCAAATCAAAAATGCAATAAGTGTGATCCTACATTTCTTCCTAACAAAGAAAGCATTGTATATGTCATCCCGTAAGTCTGGATATACAGATATATCTTTCTACTTTTCTACAATTTTTGTTTTGCTCACAATAGTTACTCATATGCACATACATACGTATAAAAAACTAATTCCAGTACACGTGGTGAAAATTGTTGATATTGTTGAAATTGATATCTATGTTGTGAATCTGTTTTTTACATATTATTTAACACAGTAATATACACACACCTAAAAATATAATCACGATCACATACATACTTACACACTCACATATTCAGTGCTGTGGAAAAGTATTTGCCTGATTTCTTCTATTTTTGGATAATTGTCACACTTAAATGTTTCAGATTATCAAATTAATTTTAATATCAGACTAAACACAGAATGCAGTTTTTAAATTATGATTTAATGTATAGAATGAAAAAAGCTATCTAACCCTACCTGGCCCTAACTGAAAAAGTAATTACTAAATCAACCAATTAACCAAATGTAATTGATAATTGGTTTCAATTTCACTAGACACATCAGGCATGATTGCTACCAATTAAATAGAACTTGTCTTGCAAAATGAAGGAGGCTGAAATGTCTCAAAAAGCAGCACATGATGCTGTGATCTTACGAAATTCAAGAATGGTGAGAAAGTAATTGACATCTATCAGTCATGAAAGGGTTACAAAGCTAGGACTCAAACAAAGCATGATGGGAGGCTTTATGTATGTATGGGGAAAACATGGAACAGCGGTGAACCTTTTGCCAAACACCTTGATGACCCCAAAACCTTTTGGGAAAACTGTTAAAATAAGAAGACATGGATGGATCCTGTTACATCTGGCATACAGCTATCACAGCATTCCACAATAACAACATCATACAAACAGTCAAACACAGTGGTGGTAGTGTAATGGTCTTAGGACCTGGGTGACCTGCCATAATTGATGGTCAAATGAATTCTGGTGGCCACTGGGCATTTTTCACATGGTATAAATGTATTCTGACAATTACAACTCATGGGACAAGGGAGGCTCTATCGATTAGCAAGTCTTTTTTTGGTGTAATCTGGAAGAACACAAAATACTCAGATACAAAGGCAAATAGAGATTGGGCATGAATTTTCTATTTAACTCATTTGATCCTGAGGTTGTTGCACCTGGAATGACCATTCAAATCAGATCTTCATCCAGAATAGAATTGAGCTCTCCCTCCATTAAGCTATGTCTATCTATCGAGTCATTATGCGCATTAGCAAATTCAGCCTTTTTTGTTTCCATATGTAATTTCCTTTCTCCCAGCTCATTTACCTCCTTATGCAGATTTTCCAAGATAATTTTAAGAGTTTGAGGTGCCTCATAGGGCCTTTAAAAGCTCTTTCATTATCCCTAATATTGCTGGTTCTGTGTAATATATTGGACTGCTGGTGTGATGGGTTCCACTTTGCTGTCCAGTCCATCACCAGGCCCTTGTGATGGAGTATGCTATGTGTCCCTTGACACTGATTTAAGAATTGTGAAGCTTTTTTAATCTTCCAATGCAATGATCTGCCAGTTAGCTGGTAAACTGTGAGTGGTTTTGCAGTCTTATAAGCTGCTTTTTGCAAGAGTTCCACTAGCCTGTGTCTACCTCTTCTCTGGAATAGGCCATGCCCCCGTATAATAGTAATTTTGATTAGATGTTATTTGTTGGAGAAATGTTTGAACATCTTGGTAGCCAGGGAATTTTGTACAGTTATGGAAAATTAAAAAGTATTATTATTACCATTATCATCATCCTATAGAAGTTTGCTCATATGCTTGTAGTGTAACAAACTCTCTTAGGAAAACAGTTTGAACATTATGGAGATAGACTTTTATATAGCTGTGAGGCATATTTTAAATTGTCTGCTTGAAGTAGCACAGGGAAAGATTTATCAGGCTGCAAATTTCGAATACTCCTAAAATATCTTGTGTGATCATAATTATTAAGCAGTTCCGCCACCAAAATACAAATTTAAATCCACTTACCCAAAACTTATGCCAGATGCTTTACAGCTGGTGGTTTTATACTTTGAAGCATACACCTTATTAATCAAATAATAAACAAGGCAAAATTGTGCATGAATACATAAAACACATATAAGCATTTTTAAAATCAGAATAAGCAGTAGCAATGCATTCATCCTATTTCCTCACATTCACTAGTTTTCCTAGGACTTTTTCCTTTGCTTTACTCCCAGTGGTGTAATTTTTATATTACCAGTTGACAAGTAAATGTGCTTCACTGTTATAAATAACTTAGGCAAGCAAAGGCAGAAATGCAGGCAAATTCACATACATATTGGTAAAACCAACCAAATGATGTGCCGAAGTGTATGAATGAAAGCAGCTCCGCAGAAGCCACACTTTCCAATAGCTTGTGACAATTATGACTACTAAGAGTCTAATTGGTTAAAAGACTTGTGTACAAAATAGGGTAATCATACTGAAATATGTAATGTAAAGGCATTCCCAACATATAGACAACTTGGACAATTAAATTTATGTGAAGTACAAATGTAGGAAATGATAATTAAGATAACACTCTTTAACTAATCTATTTGATACTAAACCACTTTGCATTGTTAACAGCTAATCTAACATACTGTGACAAGCCTCCCTTTTCCTTGGGACTTTTGTCAAGGATCTTGGCTGTAACCACAGTCTTCTAGGGTAAATGAAGTCCAGGACACATCCAGCTCAGCTTCAATGTTTATTTTAAAGGAACAAACAGCAGCAGTTGTAAGCAGAATAACAGTCTTCGCTTAGAACAAAACAGGTCACAATTTACCATCAATATGGCTTTGCAGAGAAAAACCACCCCTCAGTTTATCAGCTCTCCTAGCTGGCATAACAGTGGCTTCCTCTCTGAATCAGGCTCAAACCCTTTTACCTTCTGCCTGCTAATTAATCAGCCACAGGTGAGCTGCTACTTAGTCCACACCTGTGGAGCTCCTGTCCAGAATGCACACTCTGGACTGGATCAATACAGCAATTAGTGCTGTTGGAGCACTGGCCCACCCTGCTCTTCCAGATTCTCCGCCCCAGGGACCCTTACCATGTTTTGCAAACTGCCAGTAGTGCAGTTTGTAGTCAAACATCTTTCCCTGGGACATATTTTAAGGCAGACTACTATTGACCAAGGCTGGTCTAATATACCTGCCATCTACCACTTTACCAGACCTTGTGTCACAATACATTATAGTTGTAAGGGCTGGTGGTATCTAGCTATCATAGATGTATGAGTGTTTGTAGGGACATTATTTCTGTTGCATATGGGTCAGACTAAACAAACTGGGGGTCTGGCTTGATCCTAGCTTGGAACACATCATGTAGTCTCTTCTGGTGTCCTCCTTGTTTAATTGTTCTCTCTCTACTACATTGTTTACTCCAAACAGTTGATACTGTATATGTTTAGTCCACATCTCATTATTGTTTCAAAATCTCCTGAACTCTTTTTTTTCTATATTTCTCCGTCTCCATTTGCTGTTGATGGTACTCTGTTACCTTGATCGCGTTTTTGGTAGGGTAACCCTCATAGTACCTCAAATCTCATTCAGTGGGTTTTATTTTCTCATTGCATCTTGTCCAGATATCTTAAACAACCATTCCTTTATAGTAGCATCATATTCTTGGAGTTATGATCATGGATCTATTTTTGTTGATTGGTTCCCTGGCTTTTGACCTCAGTCCAAACTCTTTTCATGTATATGTATTTTCCCTCAGTACCTGCCATCCATTATTCTGTGCATGAACCAGTCTTTGCCATAGACTAATCATTACTTGCATATTGTGTCTAGTTAGAAGTCTAAGAAGCCACATAAGGTCAGATGCTCAACTGTTAAGAGGGAATGGTTGCCCTTGATGTCAACCTGTCCTTGCACTGTGACTCCAGCCAATCCTGGAAGGCCTAGTACCTTCTTTCCAAGAATAAATCAAACCTAAAATTTAAAAATACACTAGAGCTTCCATGCACAATGAATACAATGATGGTCAAGTAATTATAGCATGCCTGCAGTTTTTCAGTACAGTCCTCACAATGACCATCCATAAACACTGAAATTCAGATAGGGACACTGCCATGTTCTTAAACCTTTGCTTTATTATTATTATAATCTTCACCACTTCTATCTGGTAAGCATTTGCACCAGTATATCCCTTTTCCAGCTTTGCTTAGTAACCATTCTTTCTTAGAGGAAATTGCTTAATTAAGTGGGGACATGGCAACCCGTTAAATATCAGTCTTAACAAAGAGGAGAGTTATATGTCACTGTTAAGAAAACAACATGGGGTTTAACACAGCCAACAAGTGCTGGCTGCCCAATACAGGTTAACTAGATGGCTGCCTAGTATGGGGGGCACTTTGATTAGCAGATTATTTCCTATGTTAGTAAGCAAGTGATTGAAATTCACAACTTCATTTTCATTAGTTACCTTCTCAGTAAGCAGTGCACAAATCATAATTTATTACCTAAGCCAAAGTACTACTATTCCTGTCCTCCGTCACTGCAGGTCTCCTGGAAACAGTTTCTACAAACCCCAGGGGGGACTTCCAGGCGTTGGCCAGACATCAACATAGTGCAGTACACCTGTGGAGGGGAGGTAATGCCTGTAATCCCCATCATACAGAACTAAATGAACAGGTTACTCTAGATTCACCCCTGCCTGGTGACCAATCCAGTAAAGATCTTGTTCAGCACAGAGGAGAAGTAGATACCCGCAGCACTATAAAAACCCCTCTAACTATGAGCACCTTACTCCAGTTCTCCAGAACTTTGGTTCCTTTATGCCCGTGGACTTCAGCATCCTGCTACAGACCCTCTATTGGATTCTCCGTTACTTGACCTTTGGCTTTCCTATTGGACTGCCCCTGTTTGCCTGTTACGTGACCCTTGCCTGCACTACCGTTTACTCTGATTGCCGCCTGCCCCTGACCTATTGAACTGTTTACTGACACCGCTTTGGACTATCCTCTGCTCTTATGCTCCCAGCCCAATCCTTACAGGTACAAATTCAAGGGGTAACGGGCATCTGCAAACTGCCACTGATGATGTCTTCCCTGTGATAGGGGAGAGCTGTAACATGATCATGTACCAAAGCTCTGTAGTGTATAGTCACACCTGTTGCACATTATTTTCCATTTTAATGAGCACATTCTTCTGTCACATCTGTTAGTTTTCTTAAAATACTAATCCATAAACTGCTTTCGGCTGGAATGCTGGCAAATGAATCCTTTTCTCCTCCCATAGTGCCTAAATATTAATTTACACAGGCACTGGTTATGAACTTGCTGCATTTGCATTGCCGCTTCAATGATAAATTAATAATATTTGTCCTTTTCAAATTAGGTACTATACAATTATTTAAATAACCTAGAGGCCCAATATGGAATTTATAGAAGGAATTATACAAACATTCAAGCTGTATTTGCCAAAAATGTAATGCAGAAATTTACAGGAAGGGCTGTGTTTGAATTCGCATCAATATTCTGCTGTTATTTTGTTAATGAAAGTATATCATTTGTTCCCCGTGTTATTTCTGACTCATCTCATCATTATATACTTTGACATTTGCACAAGCGCATTATACTTTGTACAGACTGTGTTACTGGTCTCTTTATTCATGGACCAATGATTGACCTTTTAAGAAATGACGTTTCCCATTAAAGTCCCAACTTCTAGTTGTTTGAGATGATCACCTGGTTCTATCACTTAGCCCATTCTTAATATCTAAGCAATGAGCGAGGCTCCTGGGAATCAGCTAAATGGACAGGGAGCATGTATGTGTGTGGGTGAGTGCATGCTTAGGGGATGTGTGTTTTTGATTGGGGTATGTAAATGTAGGGGCGGGAGTCACTAGGGGATAAAGGGTGCCCTCTGTGTGACCCCGGTCACTGTCATTTTTCCAGAGACAGTCAACAGACTTACCTGCTTCCCACCCTCCCTCCCTATTTTTTGTGTACTAACTTTCTTTCTTTTGTCACAGCTGGCGGTTTGTGTGTCCTTGCCGGTCTGGTTTTGGTAAGTGATGGAGTTTGGATGCTGGTGTGAAGGAAGGCTCAATCCTCCCCTAACCTCTGGTGTTTTTTATTGGACGTGCCCACCGAGCTTATGGTCGGCTGGTGGTTAGCATTAGTTCTGGGACAGCGGAAGTTAGCTGTCAATGTTATTGGACGTGCCCACCGAGCTTATGGTCGGCTGGTGGTTAGCATTAGTTGTGGGACAGCGGAAGGTAGCTGTCATTTTTGTTTGGACGAGGGGGGAGGTGAGTACCTGTGGTCTGGATTGTACAGTGGTGAGCGGCCGGCAAGGACGGGGTTAATTCAGTTCCTGTGTTGGCTATGTTTGAATGTATTATGTGTTATGTATATTTGTATATTTGTATTTAGTATTTATTGTGTGGTTTATTGTGTATTTATGTTTATTGGTTTATGGTGTTTAGGCCAACACAGTGTTTGTGGTTATTCTTAATAAAATATGCTGTGGCCTGTTTTATCCAACTTCAGTCTCTGTGTCGTTAATTGGTGGGGTTTAGGTGGTAGTTGGTTTGTGATGCACGGTACACACTACCCACATACATGGCTTATTACGGAATACAGGATGAAATGTCTGTCATCCCCTACACAGACTAGAATTCAAGGAAAATTAGTTATGAATGAATGACTTGATCATTCAGATTCTTCTTTCTCTGTACAATTTCTCATTTCTTCAATTTGAAAGTTGAAAAAAGGAATGGATACACTACACATCTCTATACGTAAATTTAGTAATTAAAAGTATAATAATGGGATGCCTTTATTTAAATAATACAAAAATACAAAGAAGGCTGTTGGTCCAGGGAAATATGATTATGCTTTCATATGCAGAATAATACAGAACTGGTCCAGAAAAAAATGGCATCTCAAAAGATGCATCAGTATACACATCTTTGCCACAGAAATATTTGTAAAATAGTCAATATGGTGGCAATACCTGGCAGGGATAACTGTGAGACACTAATCCCATTATGAAATAAATGATAAAAGACACCAGATGCCCCAAATAAACCAGGGAGCTGTTGCTTCTAAAGTCACGAGTTGATTCCATTTTCAAAGAAACCTTCAAATGAATCAAAAGACATTTGTGAAATTATAAACTTCATAGATGCCCCTTTGCTTCACACATCTTGAACATTTTCATAAATTACAAATTGTGTGTTTGCATAAACGCCCTAGCCATATGCCTTGAGTGAATACTCACAGCAAGCCCCTGTACAATTTGACCATGTTTTTGTATTCATTTACAGTTTGCAAATAAATAAAGCTGGTTCAGTATTGCAAATTTCTCACCCTTTACACGAACTCCATCTGTATTATAGGAACTCTATTGGTAACAATGAAAAATATATGTCCCTATAAGAACCATGTTTTTAATGTACAGAAACATATCATAATGTTCAATTTCTTTACATAAAATATTTACGAAAGCAATTTCTTTTCTTATCAAATTGAAAGAAGTATATTTCTTCCGGTACTAGACCTTTTAGGAGCTGGGGCTGTCGTTCCTTTAAATAATTAGAAGGGTAAACATATATATATATATATATATATATATATATATATATATATATATATATATATATATATATGAATGAGATTCTGCGTGGATGAGTTCTGAGTTCTAATACATGCATGGGTATCAGGGCCAGGCAAAGCTATTTTCTGAGTTATACTGCTGTTGTATCCCTGAACTCGTACAGTGCACGATCAGATGTTTTCTAATTAAAGAGAAGATGTGGTTTCTTAGCAATAACAAAGACCTTGACATGTGAGGACCTTGTTGCAGACACTTTGTAAGTTTCTTGTGATTTTGTGAAAGAACTTTATCTTGCTGCGGGCACAAGAAAATGATTGTAGGCTCTTTGTATGGTAGTCACTTCTGCCGTACATCACTGCACACATTGTCAATGCGATAGAAGGTGTAATCGGGGTTGTAATTAGGTGGAAGGTAACCAGTGAAAGGGCTATCTGAGGCTAATTCCTGGTGGTATTAGGAGGAGCAGGGAAACCTGTGGTTTTTGCTGCTATACATGTAGCTTACCTATTTTCAATCATATGCTATTTAATTTCCTTATGTAGGTCCTGTTACGGTTCTGTAGAAAAATAGACTGCACATTTTCTGGAGAGAGTTTAGAGAAGGGCTACTAAAATTGTAAAAAAAACACATCAGGAAAGGCATTTAAATATATAAAGTATTGCTTGGAGGAAAGGAGAGATAAATGTGATGTGACATAAAAATTTAAATACATAAAGGATTCAACAAAGTACAAGAGGAAAGCCCTTTTCAAAGGAGAAATGTTAGGTATATAGGTCACACTGTAAAACAAAAGGGTCAGAGGCTCACATGTAATGTGAGGGAGTTTTACTTTGCTGAGAGGGTGGTAGAAAAGTGGAACAGCCTCCTAACAAAGTGGTAAAGGTTAATACAGTAAGATAATTTAAACATGTATGGGATAGGCATACAGTTGTCTTGACTATAAGATAAGACTATGTGCTTAATGTGGGTTTGACGTTTTCACAACAGGAAAAAATGTGCAGACTATATGGGTTGAATGGTTTGTATATAGTGCCCAATACTTTCTTTCTATTGATCAGTGATTAAGATATTCAAAATGCATAAACTTATATATATATAAACACACTCGATTTAGCGTGCTTAATCATGTCAGATCCCAGAGGCTAAAACAGATGTTATTTAGCAATGGCCTCTTACATTACATTACTGCATCTCTTATGATTGATTCCCCTGAGAACAGAAAATTGCAAATACATCTAAACTTATATTCAAACTGTAAATATTGTGATAGATTCCACTTGAAGTGTTTTAAAGCAGTGGTTCTCAACCTGTGTATCCTCAGGACCCACATTTGTCTTTGGTCATTAAGTCGCGACCCAAAAATAACCTCAGAAAAGATGAGGGAGTGGAAAGGCTGCCCGCGGGCTGCAGCAAGAAGAGGGGAGGAGCAATCAGAGAAAAACTTTATTCAGCTCCCACTAGGAACAGACAGCGACCGCAAACCAATCAAGCAACTTGCTTTGCGGCCGGACCGGAGGCTGCCTGACGGCCCTGATTGTTGCGCCCGCGGTCCTGACAGCCTGCTGCTCGCGGATTGCCGCTAGAATGTGTAAGGCAGCCCCAGGAAAGTGAAATTTTCCCGGTATGCCTCCAGTCCGGCCATGACCCTCTGCGACCCACTCATGACCCATGAGTTGAGAACCACTGTTTTAAAGTATATATTTTTAATGAAATAGTTCAACTCTAAGAAAATAATAGAGAAAACTACATCACTTTTTTAATAACATGTTTCTTCCCACGTTTCCTGGCTTTGCAGAATATCATCATAGATATTGAAGTGTACTTTTTTCATAATTGGTTTCAATGTTTGTTTATGTGTTTTATAGGGTCAATTATTTTATTTTTAAAAAGATATTTTAACAAATAAGCGTCACCCCCCCTTGCTATGCAATTCTTAGTGTGGTAACAATAATTATATGTGGTCATTATTTCCACTTAAGTGTTTGTTACCATATTATTAGTATTAATTCCAATGCTAAAAAGGAAAAGGTGTGCCGTATTGATCACATTTACCATTGTGATCTTCACGATATTTTGTATCAATCTCATACACCAACTGATTTGTATTAATAGCAGTTTGCTGAAGAGATGCAGTTCATTTCTAAGTCTGATGGTGTCATCATGTAACCATCATACAGAACTGCTGCAGTGCGTGTATCTATTCAAGCATTTAATGCATTATTCTGTAATTTTTGTCTTGGAAGTAATGAGGCCTGACAGTTTTAGCTTGTGCATGATAACAATCCCACACTGGTATCTTTAAAATTCTGTATTGCCAAATTCATAAGGGAAGATATGACTTCTACAAAATGACAGTAAACATGCTTCATTTTATAAGACATTTGTGGTTAACAACCTGAAACAATTGAGTGTTTTCTGAGCTACAGCTAAACTAATTTGGGTTACATTAAAAGTACTGATATGGAAGCTAAACCACTTTTTACAAAGAATAACCTAAATGTAAATTGCTTCATTTTTATATATTGCAGGTATGTATTGACATTTATTGCATAAAAAAATTCTGTCTGAAATTTGTTGACAGCAGTTTATCGTTAATAAAGATACCAGAGCACTTTTATACAAATGGGTTCCTTAACAAAAAATTGATTTGAATCTAAAAAAAAATAATTAAACAAAAAAAATAGATGAAATCCTAATTTACACCCTTAAACATAAATAATTTGGCATACAGCAATGATGTAGTAATTTATAGTAAATTGTGAAATCTCCATAAACACATGTTAACAGAAATTATTGTTCACTAGAACCATTACTTTACTGAATTTACTCAGGCCAAAGTTACCCAAGGAGACCAGTCTGGTCTCCTTGGGTACAATACATTTCTTAAAACTACATGCTAAACTACTGAGAGTATTGGGACAATACTATTTACTTCAAATTGCAACTCAACTAAGAACTGGGACAAGAATAGGGTTCAAGGTTTAAGATACTATTTTATTTTTTATTTGGAAGGAAGGCATTTTTTTCTTGAAATGTGATTTCAACTAATTTATTTATATTCAAAATGCAACCCTACCTCGCCAAATGTATTCTAATAGTAATCTCCATAGTAAAATGGAAATTGTATGCAAGTATGCGTACATTTATAAAAAGCATCAATTGAATGTTATTCAGTTACTCCAAGAGTGTATACAACCTTGTGAGGTTTTTTTATGACAAATGCATGTTGACACTTACCTATGATACCCTAACAGTTGCTTGTATTTAGTGACCTCTGCTATCATTGAATTAAAGCTATTCTACACACGTTTCTGACTTATATACCTCTCAATGTTTAATACTAATTAAAACGTTAATTGTCCTTGAAGATTCATGGGTGCTGACAAAATCTCTACATGTTTGTCCCATAAAGCTATCTATATCTGTATATTATAGCTGTAGCATTTACCTTACTGCATTTTTTAATGGATTGTTTTTTAGTATTTATTAGAAATAAACATTTTACAATGTGTTATATGAACGGTCACCTGCAAGTATACCCTGCTTCATGATTTGGTATTGTACAAAAAAAGCATATTGACATATATACCATAATTTCTAGGCTCTGAAATGTCCTTCTATAAGGGTGCTAACTGGAAAAAATAATTCAGAGCAACCTACAAAAATGAGAGCATATGCAGGCAAATAAGGTAACAAGGAAGTGCAGGCAAGCGATAATACAGATAACCGAGTGTGAACAGTGTGAAGTTGCGTGAACTGGAACAGTGCTGAAGCTGATGGTTGTTTCACACATCATACATCTTGTAAGGTATTTCCTTTGAGAAATACTAAAACTGTCAAACTATCCCTCCTCCACCAAACTTTACAGTAGGGACTTTGCATTGAGGTAGGTAGCATTCTCCTGACATTCGATAAACCTAGATTTGTCCATCAGACTTCCAGATAGTGAAAGGTAATTCATTACCCCAGAGAACACATTTTCACCGTTTCAGAGTCCAGTGATAGTGTACTTTACACCACTCCAGCTAACGCTTGGCATTGCTAATATTGATCTTTGTCTTTTGTGCAGCTTCTTGGCCATGGAAACCCATTGTACGATGGTACAATTGTGCTGATGTCACTTGTGGCAAAAGTGGCATTCTATGACAGTGCCACATTTAAAATGTGTTAACCATAGTTCACTATGATGGAATTTGATGTAACAGTGAGATGTTTATTCTAAATAAATTGGGTCAGAAATATCAGTGACTGAAACTTTTATTTTAAGCAGCATGGATTGGCGTCCGATTTTCAGTAGCCCTTAAGCTTATCTAGAGATTATACTGCATGGCAGGAGAAGTCATTTTAAAACAATCTGCAATATTTACACAGAATCATATGGTCACTATTGGCATAGCACAGCAGTGGAGTCTCCAGCTTTCATATTTAGGGGGGGAACATGGGGGGACAGGGACCAAAGTAGGGGGGGGCAATTATAAAATGCTACATATACATACATACATACATAGAGTCTATATGTATATATATATATATATATATATATATATACACACACATTAGACATGCATTTGTAACTACATAATATAACAGCTGAACTAGCAGTTAGTTTGCATTCTTTAATATTAGACCCTGCTGCCAATAAAAATTAATATTAGACCCTGCTGCCAATATATATTAATATTAGATCCTGCTGCCAATATATATTAATATTAGACCCTGTTGACAATATATTTTATATTGAAAAAAAAATTGGACCCCAGGAAAGCATTTCCTTGGGCCCCACTCCACACTCCCCAGCATGTAATCACTCCCTCCGCTCCCGCACCAAAACAAATATTTGCCACACTGCAGATCAGGGGAAGACCATGAGAATCAGTGCAGTCTTCTCTCTTTCTGACCCTAATGTGACAGTGAAAGGTCCTCTCCCCCCGTAATCATCCCCTGTATTTGCAGGTATAGATAAATAATTTATGGAAGCATAGCATAGCAGATATAACACAAATACCCAGTTTTGAGGTATAGATCAATTGGAATTCACATGAAACTCAGCATTAAAAGGTATATATATATATATATATATATATATATATAAAACCCCATAAATTACAGGCATAGATCACAGGTTTCACACCCCAAAGACCCTGGCATCCACACTGCCCACATAGAACATGACCAGCAACCAGATAACATACATAGGACGTGCCATCTTTGTCCCCAAACAACCCAGCTTGAGTGACATTTGTCTCCAAACAACCCAGCGTACGACATCTTTGTCCCCAAACAGCCCGCCCTGTGCCATCTTCGTCCCATCAACACGCTACCTGTGCCATCTTGGTCCCATCAACATCCTACCTGTGTGGTCCTCAAGGTGTCAACACCCTGCTTGTGCCATCTCTGCCTTTCCTCAAATCAATTCTACATCTATGATGCACACAAACACTTTTACAGTCACTCACTAATTCACACTTTCATTCACATAATTCATTTACACAATCATTTTGTAATGAACGGGGTCTATACACCCACAGGGCCCAATGATGGAATTTCAGGAGTCACTGTGCAAGAGCGGAGTTGGCCAGGGCCTGGTTCAGGGCGACTGCACTCTCCAGGGTGTTGAGCACCTAGGGTTGTACAGCCACACAACAGGGCCCTGACATAGCAGCGGATGTTGTCCAGAACAAAACAAAGTGATATCCAGCAGGTACCCTGGAGCAGGCATGAGACATACAGACGAATGTGTAGGATGCTGCAGGCTGGGAGTAGGGAAGCTAAGCAGAGTAACAGTAGAACATAGCAAGCAAGGGGGACAGAACAAGGAACAGGGAGACCAAGCAAGAAACATAGCCAGACAAGCCATACATGATACAGGACAGGGAAACAAGGCACACAAGGATGAAGTGAGGAGCCAGAATCCTCAGACGCTTCCCCTTTAAGCAAGGATAGGATATCCTAAACTGGGACATGGGGAGAGGAAAGAGGAACCAAAATCCTCAGATGATTCAGGGAAAAGAGGGCAAAGGCACATAAAAGACTGACACAAATATTCTTACTACCCTCCTTTCTCACTATCTACCCCCTCTCCCCCTTTTCTCACATCATATTCCGGTGCTCGAAGCCTAGCAGAGGAGAGTGAGGGGCGTCACTGGTTGCTGTAACTTATTCCTGAGGGACCCCTTGGCACCCCTCACTTCTCCTGCCTTGTGGCTAGAAAAAAATTACAGCGTTTCAATTGGGGGGGCACACGGGGGCCCCCCTCTTGCCCCCCGCCGACGCCACTGTAGCACAGTAACATTGAGGTCTATTTTATTGTTTTTTTAAAATGAAAATACTTTCCAGAGATCTCAAACATGCTTTTTTATCATTATTTCATATCACACTGATGATGATATACATTTCTCAAAGACAGCTAATATAGAATTACGATATGGTCTGGAGGTATTATAAGTATTTTTTTATTGATGCTTTTGTATGTGGATACATACAATTTAGAAGTTTGTTTAGCTAAGTACTACATATTGCAAAAAGTTTAAGATCTGTGTGAAAATACAATGCTGCTTGATCTGAAAAATTACAGAATAGCTCATTTCCAGAAGAGTCATGTCTAAGATGATGCTTAATCGGGTGAGAGTGACTGCTTTCTTGGCTGCAATAGAGAGTATGCATTATCGTCTCCACATTATTCACAAATAGAAGGCCATCTCCTGAGAAATAATAAAGAGAGGAAATTATTTCGGATTAAAAATTTCATTTTACGGTTAGCTGTATAGAAGCTGACATGATTATGTAAATCACGTTTTCACTTTTATATAGTATATAATTTGTCGTCCCCCCCCATTATGCCACTCTAATGCATACAAAATATTTTGCTTAATACATTTACACTTCAAAGGCTGTGTTTCCACCAAATGATTTGAGTAATTTGTTTCAAATATCCCTTACACTACACATTACTTTTTACATTTACCTTTCTTCTAATTAGGATTTGTTTTCCTAATCTTCACATTGTTTGAATAAATTGCCTTATTTTGTATAAATGTAGCTATCTATTTATTTTTATAATATCTTACTTTTTGGTTTACTCATTTTACTTATTTTTGTCATTTACCCATTATCTATTTTTTCAGTGAGATATTTAGAGTCATCAACTTACATGTGCTGTAGTGAATTGATCGTTTTCTGCAATGGAAAATTCACTATAAAATGATTAGTATTTTCAGTTCATTGATTACCATAATGTTACCTGCCCAGTCAGCCAAATCGGAACCCAATGGATGAATCAGTACTGGCATCATAATGCTATTTTAATTGGTCAGAGAAATACATTATCATTATTATTAATATTTAATATTAATTTATATAATGCCATCATATTCTGCAGCACTGTATAATAGTTGGTTTTATAAATCAGGTTTTTATTAACACATGTATTTACCTACTAATATTGTTTTCCTCCTTGCTCCAAACCAGCACAGAATATAATATCCCCAGGATGTGGAGGGTTAAATTCTATTCAAGGGATAATATTTGAAGAGTCTCAGTGAAATCTGATTTATAAAGCTCAGAGGTGTGACAGCAAGGAATTCTAATTTTATTTTATATAGTATATATCATTCTTTAAAATTATTCATAAATTTATATTTTTTGTTAGAAATCAAAAGTTGACCTCTATGATGTACTAGAGGAGTTGCAGGCAAATCCACAGATCAAGTGATATATTGATTTTTAAAACATTTCCCAGAACCCCTCCTCACTCCGCAACATTCCTTTTTCCATAGCCGACAAATGATACAAATGATCTGCAGTACTTGGTGAGTACTGCATATTTCATCAACACTCTGAAAGTTTTATAAAATCGGTTAAAGTGACACTCCGGCCAGCATTTATACTTTAATGCATATGGTAGGTGAGTGTCCTGGTTTTCTCCCACCTTCAAATGCAATGAGGCATTTGCCTCTTCCCCTGATGCTCAGCTCTTGGGATTGCAGGAGATGTATGGCTGAACACATCTAGTATTTGCCTTTGGGCTTGTGTTGTATACTCAACTGCCAGCCAGCTCCAGCGCTGACTCGTACAAGAGTTCCAGAGGGTTTATTGTTAGAATATTCTTTGTCTTGAATATCTAAGCTTCTCCAGTGATCAAACAGCAATCAAGACCACAGCTTCAAAGTCTATTAATTAGGTTTATTCGATGACAAATTATCAATTCATACAATACCAATGCTGGAACAAATGTTGATAAAAGGTACTGTAGGCTTAGTATCTTGGTGAGATGAAGATGAGAGCGTGGAAAGAGCGTAGAAAGAGACCTTGTCTTTGTAGTCATGCCAATTTATACCCCTTTACATTTGGTTAGGGTATACGTAAAGGAATCCTATTGGAACAGTAATATGATACACCGGCATTCCATAGAAGACCCTCTAAACTACGTCACTTAATTGATACCATATGTTCCTTGCACTCAAGTTGCATTCAGGCCTAAAATGTGCAGAACAAAATAAGAGTATAAAAATGATTTCTTACATTTATTTACAAAGTATTTCAATAAGAATTGCTCAATGGTACGGTTGTATGGGACAAAAACTGTCCCCTTAAAGTTAGGATTATTCAATGTAAATATTAACAATGCATTATGTAAATTACTTTCATATTTATAAACATTATAACAAAGAAGACTGAAATAACTTCCTAAAAAGTATATATGTCTTTAGTATCTCTTTATTTAATTCCAAATGCATAGCTCCATTGATTAAATATTTTTGATATATATTAACAGTCATTTTGCTTATATTACAATGATTCAGACAGACAGCTCATTTTTAGAAAGCCACCACTTCTAACCCATATGTTATCTCCAAGAGCATGATTTAGGCATGATTTACTATCCTTCCACATTTTGGAGTTTATTCACTATGCACTATGCAAATAGGCTAAATATGAGTGTTTACAGCAGCAGGAAAAAATGACTGTCAACTCACATACAGTAGATGCTAGCTAGATTCATTATCGACTACAAACTGGTTGCAGGTTGCGCCGGTGCAGATGATGTTAAATTTCACACACCTCCCCTGAACACGCTGAAACAAGCAAATCAATACATTGAAAAAAAATCAAAAAAACCCAGACGGACTATTTACCAATGAGGACAACAATTGCAATCCTTTTCCCCATCACATCCGTGATGCAGTAGGGGTAATATGCATTAGGGAGATATAGGCAATAAAAAACTATTCTCACCGCCATCCCGTTCTTGGTGCAATGAGGGTTAATAATAAAATATGAAACCTTTGGGGGCATCTATCGTTAAAAATCCCTTTGGAGCTTTGGAGAGACACATCCTTAGGAAATATACCTGCGAGGGTGATGAAAGTTTGGGTGATTTTTATGTTTAAAACTCTCTTGCATCAAAGGGGTTAATTAGGTTTCTCTAACTAGAAAAGCCCAAGTTAAATGCAACAGCATATTTTTAGAATCGGTGAAGTGGATGTGTTTACAAATCACATTGGAAAGGCATGGATTTTTTCTCAGTTCCTTTTCATAGATTTCTGCAGATGTTGCTTGTTTCATATTCTTACAAAGTTAGAGATAGCCAGGGGAAATAAACAGAAGTGATCCCCAATTGCAGGCCAGTAGCCGGTGGTCAATTAGGCTGTCGATGCAGATGCTTGCCTATGTTATTGTTGTAACGGATCGGATTTTTAGCATAATATCTGTAACTTGTGGCATAGACATAAAACGTTTATGTGGATAAAAATAGGCGGGAAAACTGTTTGCAAACACATATAGACTGCATTTCAATACATTATAAAATAAATTCAATGGTAATGCATATAAAAGAATTCTGGTTTAAATTAGTAACATTTTTTAACGTTGGTGTTGATTGCTCCACCTAAACTACTTTGTGCCAGAATTGCTTTTAATAAATAATCCTCAACATGTCTAGAACCTAAAAAATATAACAAACAAACATCTACCGTTACAAAAGAATAATAAAATCAATAACATTTCAAAATCCCAAAAGCCTACCTTACAGCAATCATGTTTCATAGATTGCTTTTGATCGAGCTAAGGAGTTATGGTGATAGCAAGCAAACATCTCAAACCCAACAATGCTAAAGGGACCTAATCTGGTGACCGAGTCCTGTCCCAAGTGCAGGGACTTCAAGATCATACTGTACCGGGTCTGAGAGAAATAAAATTGACATCTGGACTCCCAGACTTTATCATATAATGAGATCACTAGAGACTGGTAGCTTTCTAGCAAGCAACTATCTTACATATGGTCATTTTTATGTAATGTGTGTACCAAATTAAAATCACTGGCATTCATACATATCAAAATAAGCATGCAGACCGGAGCATACAATCTTTATTTGCTGTTATGAATAGATACTTTTTATTCCTCCTAATTAAGAAGGCGGAGCTAGACCCTGAAAGACTTGAAAAGGGGCAAAGAGGATATACTATCCTGGGGCATGGTAATCATCTTTAATTTCTCTAGGCTAGATCCAGAGAGTTATCCTCACATAATCATAATTTTCGTGATTTGCAATTATCAGACACAGATTCACAATGAGGTGATCTTTCTTCTAATGCCAAATAATCAATATGTTATTAGATTTTTTAAGAGACTATAGTGTGAGAATAGTGATACATTTGTGAGGGGTACCGACCCAGCAGCACTTCTGGCCTAGGTCCTTAGGTGTAGGGTGGTAGTTTCGGGGGGGGGGGAAACCTGCATATTGAAACATTTGCTGATCAGTTGGTGAAGATTATACAAGAGCTTGGGTGTCCTAGACACATGCCTTGTATGCCTAATGGTACGCAACTGGTGTTAACCATTTTTAAGTTATAGAAAAATACCGTATATTTTGCTGCAAAGAAGTTTTATCACCTAGCAACCAATATAATAGTTCAGTTAGCTAGAGCATCTTATCTGTTGCCTTGGTGATAAGGCCACTTTTCAAGATACAAGACGCAGCAGACCGTCTGCCTCATGAACAAGAACCGATTTCCCTACTGGGTGATCATGCTCACCAGTACACCTCTTACTCAATGGCTGGTTGGAGAGATCTCCCTTGTAACTGGCTCAGTTACATTATGGAGTTCTGTACTTAGCAGTCACAGTCTTTATAGCATGTCAGATGAGGCACTATGTGTCTTTAAGAAGCAGAGCACTGTGATACAATGTCATATTCCAGTGCTTAGCAGAGAGGATGGTGGCCATACAAGTAAGCAGTGAGGGGCTGATGGGTTAGGCCTATGACGGCACCCAGCCAAAATGCACCACTGGTCATAACTGCATTAGATCACAAAAAATATATTAATCTCTCACCCATCAGAGAGATGCTATGACTTTGAAATGTCTTTGTCCAAGACAAGTGCACACTGTGCCGACATGACTAAATGTATATCATCGCTGCTTTTGCAGCACTGTGTTATAAATATCTACATGTTTAGGCATTAGTTTACTAAGCCATTGAAGGTTACTATAATTGTGGTGTCTATGCACTGTGTGAATCTCACATACTACAAATTTGAAATCTTACAGTGCATCAGCATTAGCTAAATATACTTCACTATAAAGAATTGTTAACACTCTCTGTACTGCAGCTCATATTAGATGAAAACATTCGGCAAACAGGTTGCATAATTTAAGATATTACTTCATTGCAGATAATTAGATACATCATGTTTCCTAATATTAAATGTGTTTTTTCAATAACGATGCATAAATATTAAATAAAAATATCCAGAATTCCTAAAATATTCACATACAAATAAAAAACCTTCATTATGTTTTAAATAGTAAATTAATATTCAAGGTGATGGTTATGGTACCATAGCAACACTTCATTATATATAAACATACATGACAGGTTACAATTCTTTTCCACCACAAGAGAACACTCTATAATATGAAACTTGATTGAGGAAAGTGTAGCGGAACTAAATCCATTTTACTAGACAGAGAAGCTTGATTAAATTAAATACACAATTAAAATTTGATATTGAGAAAATGCAAAACCAAGTTGGATTAACTACAATGAAAAGCATTAAGGAGACAACATATTTCAGAAAACCCTATTGTAATGTATCATTTTGGACTCAATTGGGAAAGGAAATCACTTGGGGAGAAAAGAGGTAAGAGCAGAACATAGAGAAGAAGGGAAAGAAAACTAGGGAAAGAGAGGGGCAATGAGGGGAAAGTAAAAGAAACAGAGGACAGAGATGAGTGACTGGGAATGAGTAATAGAGAACGATGTTGCGAGTTGGTGAAGGAGAGAAGGAAATAGTAGGTTAGGGGAATATTAGGTTAGGGGAGCAATGACAACAAGCTCAATGAGAAGGGGAGGGTGACTGGCAGACAGAGACTTGGATTGTGTTCAGGGGGTTAAAAAGACAGGTAGGTTAGGGAAAGTGAGATTTTACACAAAGGTACATTGAGATAAGGAATGGGAAATAAAATAGGAGGTGTGTAAGAAGGAAAGGGGTAAGAAGATATGGAGAAAACTGAAGCGGGAGTAAATTATAATGCATTTCATTTTACCTTGAAATGCTGCCACATTATTAATGATTTCTTGCCCTTTTTTGTTTTAGTTGCAGTTTCCTGTCAAAACCTTGATACATGTGAGCCTCCACTAATATTAAATTTAATTATATGTTGTAAGAAAACATGGTTTTACAGTGTCACATGAGAAAAGCAGCATCAAATTATTCATCCGAGGCAGTAACTTAGATGAGCTTACATATTAGTGCTCTGCAATACAGAGTATACTCTGATCCCTACAATGATCTCTACAAATGTATTTTTGTTTTGTAGTTTTTCAACAGCTTAAGGAACGGGGCGTTTTTTATGTGCCCTTTGTGGGGCTCATGTTTAGCTGGCATTTTCTTCTCTCTCTCTCTCTCTCTCTCTCAATTAATGTACCCACACAAGTGATAATTTTTTTTCAAATAGATACCACTATTTTGATTGTATCATCTATTTTGCTATGAAAAATATTTGAAAAAGTGTTTACTCTTCAGCAAAAGCTAATGAAAAAAGGGCTTAATAGATTCTAATATGTGTCCTCAGTTTAGAATTATCCAATGTTTTTATTTATTTAATTATTTGTAAGTTATAGGGCAACAAATACAAGCAGCATTTTGCTATTTCAAATATTGCTGATGAGTCCCATTAAGGACGAAACAGCTGTCCATGAGTGGTGATCTGGCTATTGCACCTCTTACCCAAGTTTTGTCTAAAGGCTGTCTTGTACAGCGGGCAATTACTTTCAAGGGATCCATGTATAAAGTGGATATAGAGGCAAAGGTGATAATTGTTATTTGCATGTGCCTACCCAGAATCCCTTGTGGTTGTGGCAGCACCATGACATTTTTGAGCGAAAAACATGCTTTCTGGCTTGTCTGGTGTCTGCAAATGATAATACTTCTACTACTATATATATATCTAAAGGCTGTATGTATGTCTATACAAATAACAGGCTATATTGGAATGTGCTGGCAGAACAGCTGAAAAAGGACTGGTCAATAAACGTGATAAAGGCAAATGCACCACAGACTTCGGATAGGGGACCACAAAACGGAACTCCTCAGACAAGGAACACAGCTGGCACACGGCAGGCAACCTTCAGGCAGGGCACACATAGTCAGGCAAGCCGGGCCAGGAGATCACAGGAAAAAAGCCAAATCTGCAGCCAAGAGCAAGGTCAGGACAAGCTGGGTCAGGGCACACAGCAGACAGTCCTCAGGCAGGGCACATACTGTTTCTCTGCTTGCTGGCCCTGTGCTGTTCCCTGTTGGATTCTACCTGTCTTGATCCAGCTTGTCCTGACCTTGATCTTGGCTGCAGATTTGGCTTTTTTTTCCTGTGATCTCCTGGTATCGACCCGGCTTGCCTGATTATGTGCATGCAAAGGCCTAGACTGAAAAGCATAGCAGGTATATAAGGGCAGGGCTACATCCAGGGAAGGGTGGCCACAAGTGGCTGCAGGCAGACATGACATGTGTATAATTATTAAATAGTGCAGGCTGGCAGGGTGGAACCCTTACAATTTCAAATGCTAGTATTTTAACTTTTTCCATGCACTAATCATACCACCATCCTTTGACAACGTCTTTGGTGGTATTTTTTGTGGGTTTTTTTTTTACACATATTGTAACACAGGTATAAATGTACCGCTCCTTGTATGTGGACATACCCCTATATATGTTCAGCAACATATCCTGAGTAAAGGGATACCACTCATGCATAAGTTTATCAGGTTGTTTGTGGACTAAAAGGCCAAATTTGGGAGGTGTGAATTTATTAAAAATTTTGACATCTGATCGGTCTACGCCCATGTCCTATTTGGAACATCATTGAAACCGGCAAACTTGCTCATAAAAATAAACCTTTTGGATTTCTTCTTTATATTTTGTTGGAACTGGATGGTTACCCTTATTGTGTGATTACTGGAGAATATATAATTCTATATATTATAAACTAGGCTCCCAATGTGGTGCTTGTGGAGTGATCACAGTGGGAACTGGGTTGGGTTGTTGCTGAGTGTCTTGATATTCAGGCAGAGTAATGTGGCTCAGTTGCCCTAAGTAATGAGAAAAAAGGGTATTGCGTAGTCCAGGCTGGCAGGGTGGAACCCTGAAAATATTCATGATTTTACATAGAAACAAGAAACTGATGGCAGATAAGAACCATTAATCCCACCTAGGCTTCCCATTTAACTGAGGTAACGATGACAAATGCCTTAATCAAATTGTGGTTGGATTCAGGATGGCTTTAAGCCATGTATGTTTACATTTCTTTACTGTATTTTGTTTATTAGTCAAATGGACCCACATAAATCATAAATGGTGGCACAATAACCTCATATAATTCTCTGTGTGTAGTTGCATTGCAGATCAGCACCCCTAAAACTTTCATAGGATGGATGAAGGGGAGAGATATGGAGGAGCTTCCTACTTATTTGAATATGTTTTTTGAATTCTCAACCTACAGCATAGGAGATGAAAGAAGGAGGGCATGATTGGTATCGTGCTTACCTTTAGGAGGTTTTTTATTTCTTTAACTGGGCACAAATCCAATACCTACCAATGTGATAAAGCTGTAGTCGACGGTAGTAAATATGCATATTAGTCATTTAGTACAATTTATGTAACCTTGACTACCAAATCATATTCAGCTGACCTTAAGGTAAAGAGTAACTAAACTGGAGAGGGTCCTCTGAACTATAGAACCGCTCAAGGTCAATCCATTATACATTCAAACCTGGTATTGTTGTCAGGTTACATGGAACCCTGGAGCACTGAGTCAGAAGTGAGGTCAAAATAGTGTGTTGGCTTCTTCTTTGAACACTTTAATCATGGGGCAAGAGATTTGCCTATTTCAGCTTTCTTAAAAGTAATATATGTAATATTAAAAAAATGCTTATGTAAAGTTATATATAGTTATATATATATATATATATATATATATATATATATTTTTTTTTTCTTTAGGAGAGTATAGACAGATATTGACAGTCTTATGTAACATAAAATAAGAAAGACACAACACTGTTGTTATTTTTTTGTTGATTTGAGTTATGTGAGAGCTCTACAAGCTGTTTGTGATAAACTACATCTCGTTCAGAAATAACTTTGCCATCTGTTTGGTTCAGCACATCATTTGTCTTGGTTTATCTTCAGATACAAATTTACCTTTTGTTTTGTTTTTTTGTTGTCATTTCTGAGGTTTACATTTTGGGGTTGGTGCATGTTAAGTATGAAATGTAACATTAATGCTACAATAACTGGTAGCTGAAATAAATTGGTACCTATTTTTAACCAATATTACTGTCTGCATTAAATTGTTTTTCAAAACATGAAATAGACTCCTTCCCATATACATACTTTTGGTGAAATTTTAGTTAACTTTTTCTTTTAACATGTGGCCCTGCATTTACTATTTAGGTAACTTGAGGACTCATATTCACTTGAGATTTAGTGTCTACTGTTGCTACTGTGATTAAATATCTTTGTATAGAAATAATCTCCAGGTCCATTAGTATAATAGGGCCCAGGGAAAGTTTAATCAAGAGTCCCCCATAGACATCTCAACAAGCACACCAGCCCAACCATATCTGCTGCAGAGATGGTCCCCTTCCTCCACATTGGTGCAGTGTGATGAAGGTCTATGCAGCTGTTTTCACAGAGCTCCCACTTTTAAGATTTGTAGACTGCATGATGCCGGGCTTTGGCATATGATAACATAGCTGGAAAGGCCTTGAAGGAGGAAGCTTTAGTGGAGAGGCCTGTGCCAGTGGCTTAAAAAACCTCCTCCTGCAAGGCAGCTGCAGTGCACCTAAAATAGCCCTGTTACTATATACGGTGCAGTTTGGAAGCTGCAACCTATCTAACAGAAATGTATAATATATAGCGAACTAAATGTTCAATTATCTTAGTTTAAGATGAAATACCAATTGGTTGAATATTTATACTTCGACATTAAAATAAGAAATGCAATACTTCTATGCTATATGGTTCCACTTTTATTAGTTCATCCACTACAATAAAGAATAAGAATAAAAATAAATAAATAAATAAAATAAGTATTGTACAGCACTAATGAAATCCAACTCAAACTGTATAACTATTAAAAATAATGTTATGAATGTACTATTTATTTGGGATAATAACTAAAGCATAAACACAAGAATTGTAGCTTTGGCATATTTGCTTATATGGACAGATGCTCTGTGCATGTGGTAGATATTGTGACATATTCTACATTTTTTACAGACTGATCAGACCCCTCTACTCATATTCACCCCACCAGATCAGCCCTTCTTCAGGCAAAAGTGTACAGGGTTTTGCCCTTTATAATGGATAGTGAAGCCAGAGAAAATCGAGTGAAAAAAATACACCCTCTTTGAATTATATGGTTTTACAGGACATTATGATATAATAGCAATCATCTGTTCCTTATCAGGTCTAAAAATTAGGAAAATACACCCTCAAATGATGTATTACAACGTGTCCTGATTTTTTTTGACAAAAATAAAGCCAAAATGGAGAAGCCATGTGTGAAAAACTGCTTCCATTCGAATTAAGATGCTAAGTAGCAGACATGTGCTGCTTATCAAATACCCTTGATTACTTGATAATTAGCAAGTGTAACCACCTTTATAAAAGCCAAAGTTTTAGCAGTTTGCTGGTGTGGAGCATTCAGGTGTGTGTTAACACACATCAGCAACGATCTTGCAACGATCAATTGTTGCTGCCAATTAATCTGGGAAGGGTTTTAGGGCCATTTCCAAACATTTTATAGTTCATCATTCTACAGTGAGAAAGATTATTAAAAAGTCCAAAATATTTGAGACAGTTGCCAATCTTCCCAGGAGTATACATCCCAGCAAATTCAAGGTCATGACAGTACAATTAGAAAACTGAACAAGTATGGTTTGTTTGGAAGGGTTGCCAGGAGGAAGCCTCTTCTCTCTAAAATGAACATGGCAGCACTGGTTTGCAAATTTGCATCTGAACAAACCACATGACTTCTACAACAATGTCCTACACTGCGTCACATTTGATGAAAACCAAACAAAGCATATGAGCACAAACACCTCATACCAACTGCCAAGCATGGTAGTGGAGCATGAGCTTGTTTTGCAGCCACAGGTCCTGGGAACCTTGCAGTCATTGAGTCAACCATGAACTCCTCTGTATACTAAAATATTCAAGACAAATGTAATGCCATCTGTCCAACAGCTAAAGCTTAGCTGAAATTGGATCATGCAACAGGACAATGATCCTAAGCACACCAGCAAATATAAAACAGAATGACAGTAAAAGAAAAGAATCAAGGTGTTCAAATGGCCCCGTCAAAGTCCAGACCTCAACCCCATTGAACTGCTGTGACAGGACCAAAAGAGAGCTGTGCATTAACAAATGCCTGCAAACCTCAATGAACTGACGCAATTTAGTAAAGAAGAGTGGGCCAAAAATCCACCACAACTTCAAGTTATTAATGCTAAAGATGGTTCTATAAGCTATTAAATCAAAATGTGTACTTATGTTATGTGTTGTTGTTCATCTGAGGTTGTATTAACCTAATTTTAGATCTGCTAAGTAACAGGTGATTGTTATTATGTTGTTATATGTAAAACCATAGAATTCAAAGAGGGTGTACTATTTTTTCACTGAAGTTCACTGAAGTTCAAAGTTTCTGCAAAACCTAAGGTTGGTGAATACAATGCTTTATGTTCTTGTTCATAAAAATATTTTACATTAATTAACCCAAAGCAAAAGTGATCATTTCAGTTATATTAATGGAACCACAATGCTCACAATCACACAATCTGCTGCTGATATTGTTCACAGTAAATCAAATGTTCTGCATAATTAGTTTCCTTAATTTACTCGTTCTGCAGTTTAATGCGATATGTGATGCCAAATATCATTGAAATATTATTTTATGTCATTTTAAGAAAGGAATATGATGACCCATAGTAGAAGCTCATTTATTGCATTTTAAATAAATCTTGTTAATAAAATCTGCTATTAAATCTTTATTTGAGAGTACCACTTTTGCTGTATCTGTAGTATGATTAATAATGACCCCTTCATTTTACCGGATGAACACAACAACTCTATCTCACAAGATATAAAACGTAATCTTTTTTTGCATTTATTTAAAATGTTATTGAATGTGGTAGTACTTGTGATTAAACTAGCTCTTTTGCCTCTGGGTCTACAACAAAGTTATTGAAATTAACTTCTGAATATTCATACCCCATATGACTTCTAAAACTTTAATATGGCTTGTACAGCTATAGAACAATTTATAAAGATACCATCATCGCTGATGAGAGCCCATTTAGGGACAGACTTTAACTGTACCCTGAAGTGTATGTACCATACCTCATAAAGGCTATATTAATTTGGGAAATGAGCTTGCATGTGTGGATGTGATGGGAATCTTATTACTTATGACTTGTAATTCAAACACCATTATAAAATAGCTGACAGGTAGTAGGCATTTTCTAAACCTTTTCATAAATATTCAGCAGTAGATTTTTGTATTTACTGAATGAATTGTAATTAAATTGCATATATTATTGCTGCTAAAAGGGGCAATATAACGTTGATGTGACCCCATCCCTTCACCTTGCAGAAAACAAATCAGCATTAATTTTTTCTGTAGTTATTCTTTACTTGTGTATAGTCCACTGTGAAGTAAAATAAAATACCAGCATAAATGAAATAAAGAATATAGGTATAATTTTAAAAATGCTTCTGTGGCAAGGATAACTCATTTATAGGCAAGGATAATCTTTCTAGTGGTCACTACTCTGAAGGCCAAATACTAGTGATCTTAAATAACAGATGTTTTAATTTAAGTCCCGGACAGTTTTTAGCAACCGCTCGGCGCCCCTCACTCTCCGTGACTCCGTCTCAGTGCCCGCTCTGTCAGCTGTCAAGCACGCACCGCGCTAGAGCAGGAAGATGGCCGCCTCGCGCCCCCACTGCAGGACTCCGGCAACAAGGTAAGTAGGGAGAGGGGGTAGATAGTGAGGGGGGCAGTAAGAAGGGGCAGATGTGGTAGATAGTGAGAAGGGGCAGAGGAGGGAGCCAATGAGAAAGGGGGAGAGCGGAGAGATAGTGAGAGGGGGGAGAGGGATAGATAGTGAGAAAGGGGGAGAGGAGATAGATAGTGAGAAAGGGGGAGAGGGGTTAGATAGTGGGAAAGGGGGTACATATTGATAAGTGGGGAAGGGGGTACATAGTGAGAAAGGGGGAAAGGCAGTGAGAAGGGGGAGAGGGGGTACATAGTGATAAGCAGGAACATAGTGAGAAGGGGCAGATAAGAAGGGGAGGGGTAGATGGGGAGGGGGTAGTGTGAATGCGTACGAGAATGAATGAATTAATATGTGGATGAATTGTGTGAATGCATACATGAATGAATGAATAAATGTGTGGATGAATTGTGTGAATGCGTACGAGAATGAATGAATTAATGTCTGGATGAATTGCTTGAATGATTTGTGAGACTGCATTAATGAATATGTGTAAATGATTCGTGTGAATGAGTGAGTAACTGTGTAAGTGTGTCTATCATGAATGTTGAAGTGATTTGGGGAAATTGCCTACGTATTTTTTCGGCCTAATAATGCAGTCAAAAAGATTGTGGACAAAATGGGTGGTTTTAAATTCATTAGATTTCGTGTTACGTACATAGTAATCAGTAAGCAATTCAGCACAAACCAAAAAACAATCACGTACGCATATACATTTTGTGAACTTATCTCATAGCACAGTTTGTGCTGACTCCATGCCTAAACCACCATAAGTCTTAAAAGATCAAACCAATAGTTATGAAGTCTCATTTGTTATATCAGTAATGAAACAAGATTTTGTATGAGTATGTGTTGACATTTTATGACATCTTAAATTGTCGTTTATTTTCACTACCTTTCACAGCGTTATGGAACCTGCTGGAGCTATATAAATAAATGTAATGTATCCATGTTACCATAATGGCTCAATAAATTCCAGCCCCATATGTCATAGCCTGTTGTTTAGTAGTGCAGTGTGGAATATAGCAAGTGCATATGGTTTCAACCTATACTTCCCTAGCTGACTTATTAAACATGTAAATCATTTTAATCAATGAATAAAACACAAATGTACAGTTGTGTGTCTTCCTGTAATGTATGAATATGCATTGACTATATGATACTATAGTCAACCTTTGTGTTTATGGACACTGTAAGGAGATGTTAGGGCAAACAATGGCATTCATGTAGTTTTGTTGCGGGGATTGAGAAATCGGAGAAAAGAAAGTTGTAGTGGATTGAAATGGTTTGAAATGAATAATACTATATAAAAAAAACATAGGGCAATGTTTTAGAAACTAAAACAGATCTTAAAATGGTTTTAGAATCAACACTAAGTGTAGCCAAAAAAAAAACTCTTCAATCACTCATTAGCACTAACGATCTCAGAAGTAAATTGCTGCTAGATTTGTACGACATGTGTGCTTCAAAAGGCAAGGTTTTGGGCTACATATTTTGCTGGTGAAAATGCCACATTGCTGAATGACTGACATGAAAGTTCTCTGAATGTTTTCAGGCAAATATCAACTTGGTTATATAGCTATCCAAACTGAGCCTAAAGTGTACCCTCTACAGAAGTGTATATGCAGAGGTATCCCTTCCCTGGCAGTTTTGTTATTCAGTGATTTTTTGAATTGCCAAAGAAAAATGATTTTGGAAATTACATTTTTGGAAGATATTTTATTTCAACTAAGTTCTTTATTCATACATGCTATTTGCCATTTAGTTTAAAAAAATATATTTTATAATAGTAGTTTAAGAATTAGCATATTTCTATTCTTGTGGTAAGTTTAATTTAGCTCCCAAATATCTCATCTGACATCCTCAATGCATCCACTTTCCTATTGTTTTGATGAAATTCAACACACAAGCAGTTAGTTACTTTCCACTGGGATTAGAACAGTTTACTGTCTGCAGCTGTAAGTATCCAAGTGGGAATTTTTTAACATATGCTGGTACCATGGAAGAAATAAAACATGCATACAAAGTAATGAAACAAAACTTTGCCAGTTAAACTTTCTACAGTTCAGAAAATTACTGGCACCTCTCCATAAATATAATTGATTTTCAGAATATACTAAAACAAATGTTCATATACTGGTATGATTTATTTACTGATACAACTATTGTGAAGACTGAGCATAACAAAAAATATCTTTGTGGGCACTTGTTGTTACATTAACAAGGGTCAATGTCTTGATGAAGCTGCCAAGACTTTTTTATTTTTCACAAATTAAATATACATCCCATTCCCATACCTAGTATACTCACATGAAGAATTTCCCAGACTAAAAATGTTCCGCCCTTTTGCAGAAGTTCATCGGGAAGCAAGAGAAATAAAGACAGAATTGCTGAGAAAGGGAATAATTTCTGCACCTCTCTTTCTCTACATTATTCTGGCCTCTCTGTTCAATTCCACAAAAGAGGAGCCACTTTGACAGCTTCTTCCCCGCTTTGCCAGTTTATGGAAGTTCACCAGGAGGCCATGTCCACAGAGAAGACACAGAAGAAGTTGCAATAGAAGAAGTGGTGCTGCGCATCAAGGAGACTAGACTAGACGGTACAGCCACAATTAGAGACAGCGAGAATGAGCATAAAAGAGTAAAAGAGGGTAAGGTACAAATGCCGTATGATTTTCTTCCAAACAGAATGGACAGGGAATTAAATTTGTTGTCTGAAAACGAATGGACCAAACAATTTGTCTAAATCGTTTTTGGTCCATTATGTATACATCTTTGTGTGTATATCTATATGTCCATTTTAACACTATCAGGGTGTTTTATGAGTATACAAAATGCAGCTTTGACCAAAAGACATTGTAAAAGTAAATATTTTATGCAAATCTATGAATCTCCTGTGTGGGAGATGCAGTTGTATTATGATTCCCTTTCACTTTGTTTTTCTTCAGCTGAAGTTCTAGTGAATGCTTTTAATCTCACTGTCCTTTTGTTTCCGATTTCCATGACCTTCAGTTCTCTATTCTCATTTCCTCCCAAATGAAAATTTTCAGTCTCTTGAAAATACAACTGGTAGAGCTACTGAATCAAAGGGAGCAGGCTAAGAAGAAAAATAAAATTAAAGTCTAACCAAGAATCAATCTAAGCCTCAGCTACAGATTGCTAATTAATGTTTATTTCACTACTCTGGAACTTGGAGTTTTTTTAGAACATTCCACCTCTTACTGAGGCAGCTATTAGTAATCGCTGAAGATTATAATGTAATGATCTATAGCCCAACTTACCTTTGCAATGATAACTTACAGGTGCAGAAATGCTTCTCTTTCTCTGCAGATCTGTCTACCATTTTTTGGCGTCTTGAAAACTTCCTCAAAAGGGTAAAGCCACGACAACCTCTACCCATTGCTCTAAGTGAGGGAGACTCTGTGGCTCCGACTCTGTGGCTCCGACCTATTGCGGAAGCACGCTGGGGAGGCCATATTACATGGGAGATAGCCGGGAGAAGCAGACCAGTGAAGTGGTGAAGATGAAAAGGATATGAAAGCACATTGAGAAAGTGTAAGAGAGTGTGAGAGAGAACGCGAGAGAGAGTGTGAGTGAAAAAAACAACAACATGCACACCAAATTTCAGAACTGGTATCGTTCCCTTTTGTTTCATTGGGTACCTCCTCATTTTTGGAGATTTGAACGAATTAATGAACTTGGCAAATTTTGTTAAAATTTAGATTTGTAGGAATCTAAGTGTGTATGTCTAGTTTCTACATCCTTTCCTTGAACAAGGAGAGAGAAGCAAGGCTACTTAGTATTAGATATATATTGCTGCACACTAGGCTTGAAAATTAATCTACAGATTTAGTTACTAAGGACATCCTAAGATAATAATAAAAAAAAATGTGTTCTTCCCTTAAATTCAAAAAAACTTTAGGTATGACTAGGGTTTCCATTGCCCATGTACAAGACAGCAGCCTTTAAAATACACGCAGTAAAAGTCATTCAAGTTACCAGTGGTTGTGTTTGGATCTGACACCATTAATGCTTATTTTATGACCATAAACAATTACAAAGTGATTTATGCATGTATTCCTACCTATTTTGTTTTAAGATCCTTCATACATTATTGTGTTGGTTGTAATTTGCCAGCTTTATTTTGATTTATTTTTAATGCTAATCATCAGACTAGACCAATTATCGCTGTAAAAGCCTTCTGATCAGAGCAATTAAAAGGTCCGACACGATTAATGCTTCAAAGTATGCACTGGTTTGCCTATTATTTCTTTCTAACTTTGAGAATGTGTATAGCTACATAAAGTTGCTATGGAAACATCAACCACATTACCTGACCGGTTGATATTTCTTTGGATCGTCTGCTTTTCCTATGTGAATTGAAGCTTACTATTTTAAAACAGCTGTTTGGTTTAATAAACCTCATCTTTCAGCAAAGTGTCCCTCTCACTTAGCTATACCCACTTCACGTACAATGGAACGATAACATATTTTCAGAAATACAGTTGAAATCCCCTTTCAGATAAATATTTTCTATAGCGTCTGAGACATGAACCATCAGAGAGTGGAAGAACCAGTACATGGCTGTGTGTGGATACTCATAATATTAAATTTTAATTGAGATGCAAACTCATACTGATCGTGTTTCCCTACACTTATGCAAACTCAAACACGTCAACCAAACTGATGCAAGCTAAAAATACACTGATAACCCACGACAAAACTGATGCAGGCTTTTTTAAAATGAACCATAAAGCTCAGAATTTTCAGCTGAAATTCATGGACCCACATTCACTCACACTCTCATTCTTGTTCACTCTCTCACGTTTTTTAAATGTCTCCCTACGTTTTCTGCCAACCACTTGTACTTCTGCCAACCACTTGCGCTTTCCCATCTTCTTTCACATCATCTTCTTCTTCCACATCTTCTTCCTCTATCCTTTATCTTATCTCTTTAATTTGCCATCTGTTATCTTCTATATCTTCTATATCTGTCTGTATCTCCGCAGATATAACCTGACGGGAACTTCCGACAAAATGGCAGTACGTGTGGTGAAATCCTCTACCCAATCATCCAATCGTGAGGACGTCACCGAAAGGGCCATCATTTTGCCCTAACTTGAACTCAGACCAATATGGTGTTGCTTCCGGTTTCAATTATATGTTAGCTGTAAACAAATACGCATTTTAAAAATTCATGTGAAGCCATACACAGTTTATACGCAGACACTCTGGTAGACAATTATGAATAGAATGCTTATGATATATATTCCTTATTATTACACTTTGTAGTACGTTAAGCAAAAAAACCTACTTTTAAAATATTTTGATTTTTTTTCGTTGATAAAAGCAACATACCCTTAAGTTCACATTTTATGTTTCATGAAAAAAAAAGAATGAGACAGCATTTGATTACAGAAAAGACTGGGAATGGTATTTCTAATGATGCATTTAGTTACAAAGGTGTCTAATTGTGAGTATGTGGAGCAACTTGCGCTCTTTAAATGTTTTTTTATGTGTAGTGTATGAACAATATTTGTAATTTTGATTTTTTTTTTTAAATCTTTTTTTGCTTATTGGGTTAAACTCTTCTTTAAAGCACATTTCCTTGAAATTTGTAAACTAATCCTTGCAATTAGGTTTACAGTACTTTAATTGTTATGTGATAAAAGAGCAAATCCGTAATCAGAGCAGGAAAACAGTAGGCGAATCTAAGGCAATTCCATCACTGTAGGGTGTCTGACCACATTTCTCTCTGAGAGTCCTTAATAGCCAGCTTGGATCTTCCCCTGGAGAATGTTTAACTCACATTGTTCTCAAGGGAAGTTTATGGGCTAAATTTAAGAAGTAGTCAAAAAAGTCTAAAAACAACAGCTGCACAGAAAACACAGCATAAGTAATTAAACATGTTAATGAGGAACCCTGCAATGTAATCCTAAATAAAGCAATGTTATTAAAAGGAAACCTCAAGCAACAGGTAACCTAATGCTTTAAGTGCAAAAATCAGTGTTTTAATCCTTATTTGATAGTTTCAATCAGTATGTTTGGTACCTTTATCAGATACCAAACTAAGGAAAGGTGCACAAACTGAACAACATATTAATTTGCAGCATTGTTGTTTTCAAAAAGGTTAAGTGGGCATTAACTTATTTCCAGGATTAGTAAAGCAAACTGTGTTTAATTTACAGATCCCTGTTTCCTGTAACCCAAACAGCCCCTCAGCTACCTTCTGCCATTAGTCAGGATGGAGTGGTTGGTATCTGTGTAGCACAGGCACTGAAATCACATGCTCACATGATTACAGTTACCTTTCCTGGTTAGTTTTATCCTGCAATCCATAAACCATTTTAGTAGCCCTTCTCTGAACTTTCTCCAAAGTATCTACCGTATTGGCTCGGTTATAGGCCGCACCCGAATATAGGCCGCACCCTAAAAGTTAGGTGCTTTTCTAAGGAAAAATTTTTCTTAGTAAAAAAAACCCGTAGAATAAATATGCTGCCACTCTGCCCCCCCCGAGATATGCTGCCACTCTGCCCTCCCCCGAGACATGCTGCCACTCTGCCCCAAGATGTGCCCCCCCGACTTACCAAAGCAGACTCCTGTGTGTCACCTACGCAATACGGCACTTCCTCTGGCACGGGAGTTTGTCTAAGCACATCATGCAGACGTTCACCGGCTGCGGCGATGCGCGTAAACGACCTTCGCTGCCGGCACGTCTGCAAGATGTGCTTTAACAATCTCCCTTGCCAGGACTCCCCCGTGGGAGGTGGTTGTTTACGTGCATCGCCGCTGCCGGTGAACGTCCGCACGATGCGCCTAGACAGTCTCCCATGCCGGCACTCCCCCGGTGGAAAGTGCTGGCAGGGGAGGCTGTCTGAGAGTATCAGAGCGTAGGATACAGGTCCCCTGCACCGCTGCGGGGGATCTGTATCCTAACCCTGCTGCCTGCCCGGCGCCCGGAACTGCATGTCCCGGGCGTCGGGCGATACGAATTGCGCATTCCTGCGCTAGACCCCGAATATAGGCCGCACTCCCACTTTCAAGATTTAAAGTGGGGGGAAAAGTGCGGTCTATATTCGGGCAAATACGGTATATCCTTCTGGAGATACGGTCTCCAATACTGTACACAATACTGCAATTAAGGTCTCACCAGTTCTCTGTACAGGTGTCATCTCAGCAGAATTGTTATTCACTGCTGTCATACTTTGCAAAGGGGGGCATGTGAATCCTTGTAAGACACCATGCTAGAGCTTGTAAGTGACCATGTGAGTACATGTTGATTCCTTTTTTTTAGGAAGGCCTGGTTTAGCCAAAAAAATCGGAAGTGGTCTTCGGTCTGCACTTTTAGCACACTCTTTTCATTGTATGTACTGCTGCTTTTTTTTAATTACTGAAATTACAACCTACCTACTTATGTAGTATACGGTCTAACTATATGTTTTACTTTACTGTTTCTGTATATACAATTCTGTATATGGGCCATAAGAGTTAATTTGCGGTTTAATCTGCTAGATCTATTAAAATCCTTATACTCATTTATCTTTAGTACATCCTTGGATGTTTCTGTTCTACCAAAATATCAAAACTGTAAAGATTTCTACAAACTAGGCATCTCGTGTTCATGATTAGTAGTGTTTCAGAGCGAAGCAATGCAAAACTGGTTTTATTACATAAGCTTAATGGTGCTTGAAACTAACCGAACAGCATTGTCAAAGTGTGTCAGGAAATGGGGCTTTTGTGTGTCATTTACCATGTTTTTGTCTACATTCTAATAAAAGTATTTTTAATTTAAGTCGGATCAGCGTTTCACTTAACAATGAATGCATCCCATAACACTCATGCTAGACCATAGAACAATGTGTATGCTGGATGCTGATAATCACTTTACCTCATTTAGCAATATTTACTGTTCGCAGAGTTATTTTATAAAAATTTAAACTAAGACATAAAACCTACTCTTGTAAAGACTGACAAACAGTTTTATTAAAGTTAACAAAGAAGATATCATATGATCTTCTTACAATATTAAAAGTGTTTGTAACAATATTTGTTTTAGCGTAGAGGCACTCCTGCTTCTTTTCCCACTACAGTTAACTCAACTGATGTAATTCCACTTACAGGGAGAGTCTAGTGTCCCATGCAGCCTCATCAAGAAAGAATCCATGTTAAAGTACTTTGTCTGTAACCTTAAAGAGAAGTTACAGCTCTAGAACCTAAATCAGCCAATCAATGACAGAAAAACTGTCTGGGAACAGCCAAATCTGTATACGTGGGAACTGTGTCTTCATTCCCCAGGAATGGGACCTTCATTTAGTTACCATTGGTTACCATTTTGTATATATAGGTTGTGGGCAAGTAAAGAGAAGTTCACAAAAAAACTGTTCTAGATATAGAAACACCACACATTAATGGGTTTTTGTATGATTTTTATAATCTACAAGACACATTACATAACAATGTTATTAGGGGAGTTTTGCCTGATGAACGGTGGTGGTGTGATTGTTGCAGCACAGTGTCTGATCTCCTGCATGACAGATTAGACTAAATTTCCACTGTAAAACCGAGCTGATCAAAATATAGATGGCAACATGTTGGCTTTTTTGTTCTTTTTAATGGCATGGTAGCAAACAACTATATTAAGGATTAGGATTCTTTAAGGTTTTTTTTTTTTTTACAATTTTTTAATACTTTGTGAGGCTGCAAATTGGTCACTGACTGGTCAGCAGTATCTATCCACGCCCCACAAATGGTGCCTTACTCATGGTATAAACACAAGGCTTTCATACTTATGGGAAGTCTCATTTTTATGATCGTGCAAGGCTTCTAAGAGATCATAAACAATGATTTTTCAAGCAATGTCTGCACAAGGAACAATCAGGAAGTAATGTGTACATGAAAACTGGACAAAATTAAACCATTCTTCATGGCTGGCTCTTATTGCCTATAAAACTTAATGGACAACATGACTACTGCTGATGCCACAAGGGACACTTTTTGTAGGATTATTATGTCTTTAACTTAAGCGCCATCATATTCCAAAGGGCTGTAGAACCCCAAACTTCCCAAAAATGAGCAAAGTGTTAGTGCGTTTGGCTTTGCCACTTTTGGCTTGACGACATTTGTCTACCATTCTAACACAAAAACAAACTATATTTAGGGCTGAGAAAAGCAATGCTAAAAATATACTTTTAAATAACCTTGCTATAGGAATAACTGCTGTATTTTGTTGAATTTACCATACTCTATGATGTTTTTAAAATGTTCAAGGTGTCCTATACATTTTAATTAAAAGGAGTGTTGTAAGTGTACAATAACATTTAGTGACCTTCATTTTATACAAAGGAAGGACTGTTTTTTTGGGATCAGTGATTGCTTAATATCAGTGAACTAGAGCAGAAGACTGATTTAGCAAAATCAAATGAAAATCTTTGCTCTGTTGATTGTATTACGCGAGCCCAGAGCCTCCATAAGTTCATTTTTCTATAACCACTACAATATAACAGATGGAAAGGGCACTAAAGATCTCTGGGTTATTTTAACTAGATAGGTCTGTCAAATATTAATATTAATATATATATATATATATATATATATACACACACACACACACTCACTGGCCACTTTATTAGTTACAACTATTCAATTGCTTATTAATACAAATAGCTAATCAGCCAATTTGATGGCAGCAACTCAATGCATATAGGCGTGGTCAAGACAACTTGCTGAAGTTCAAACTGATCAGCAGAATGGGGAAGAAAGGGGATTTAAGTGACTTGAATGTGACATGGTTGTTGGTGCCAGACTGGCTGCTGAGTATTTCAAAAATAATGTCACAAAGCTCACATCATCTCAAACTGGTTTCTTGAACATGACAATGAGTTCACTGTACTCCAATGGCATCCACAGTCACCAGATTTCAATCCAATAGAGCACCTTTGGGATGTGGTGGAACAGGAGATTCACATCATGAATGTGCAGCCAACAAATCGGCAGCAACTGCGTGATGCCATCATGCGGACCAAAATCTTTGAGGAATGTTTCCAGAACCTTGTAGAAAGTATGCCATGTAGAATGGAGGCAGTTCTGAAGGCAAAAGGGGGTCCAACCCGGTATTAGGAAGGTGTACCTAATAAAGTGGCCAGTGAAAGTGTATATATATACATATTACATAAATTACAAATTTAAGATAAATTACAATTTATTTTTTTAAATTAAGGGGAAATTTGTATGTTTTATTTATAAGGTAAGCTATAGGCGAAGGAGCAAAAAGCATAACCTGTATTTGTTAAAAGTACTATACATCTATAAAAAAAAAAGATGTGTAGTCAGAAATAAGTTATTTGTAGACTTGTGCATTTGGATTCGTACAAGTTGCAAATTTACCGAACTTGGCAAATTCAGCGATTTGTACGAAGCCACAAAAACGAGGCCAGGCCCCCCACAAACTGGACAAAAATAAGCAAAATGCTTTGAATTTCATTCACACTCTTTCACTCACTCTCTCTAAATATTTCCCTACCTTCTGCCTTCTGCCGACCAGAGTGTGTGGACGAATTATAAATTGCCCCTGATTTTCGACCAAGCTGAACGGGCAGGAAACGTTATTCATTGGCCAAAAACTAATTGAAAAATCTGTCCATATCATTTTTGGCCCATTTGCACATATCTATGTATTTGTTTCAATTTCTGTCCAATACGTTTACAGAACTAAAACAGTTTTTTGTATAACTGTATAATTTAAAACCATTATATTTTTGTAATGTTTTGCAAAAAACTATTTATAAATAAAGGTGTGTGTCACAAATGCAAAAATATTTCTTATATTTATGTTTCTAGGAGCCATATATTAATTGCTATATACCAAGTACATTATTCTTCCTTGACATTTAATTTATATGAGGTTTTCAACCAATGACATTTAATGTGTCACAGAACCTTAAATACCATAAACTTTATTGCACTTGTCAGATCTGGTGAACCATGTTGCCTATTATATTTGGGTTTATTTTTTCTAATCCCAATAGAGATGTCTATGCCATCTTCTGATAACTTGGACCTATGTATTTGATTATTTTAGTGTTAAATGGGAATGCAGTGCTTTTCATCTGGAATATAATCGTAAATATACCATCTGACATCTTGAATCCGATGGGTTAAGCTAAACGGAATTATAATCATTCACATTTAATCAAGACGAGAGATCAAGTAAAGTGATATCTACATATTAAGAGAGAATGATAACATGTTGGTGGAATTCTCTCTGCATGTATTATTTAGAGAAATGTATTTCCAGTATAATCTAAAGCAGCAAGTAGATTTGGAACCTTAGTCAAGAAGTTCCTGTCCTGCAAATTTCCACAGAGGTGATAGGACACCTAGAGAAGCTTAGACCTCCTCGGTTGGGTTAGACAGGGAGCGCAGACAGGTAAAAGGTTTAGGTCCCCATAAACCGTGCTGGAGACAGAAGGCACAATATTGGAAAACGCTGAGGTGACAGCAACAGACATCACGTTGAGGTCTACAATAGGCTAACTAGTACAAAATATGGGGTAGAAGACAAGCTAAGTCTAGGAATGGGTTAAACTGTGTGTGGTGCAGGGTTAGGAGGCAAGGCTGAGTTGAGCAATGGGTAATCAGTCCGTAAGCGGGGTCAGGAGACAATCCAGTGTGTGACTGCATGGACAAGTGTAAGCTGTGATGTTTGTGTCTAAGGGCAAGTGTGTCTATGGGCAGACATTTGTGAGGCAGTGTTATGTGTTTTGACAATCTATCCACTACTATTATTTTTTGGGGCCTAAAGGGAATAGAATAATTTACCCTTTCTTGAAATAAAGAAAAACTGTCAGAATGTCCACCATGAACCATGTCCTTGCCTATCCTTGGTTCACATACCATATTATACTATTATATCTGAAGAGGTGACTAATAACATCTTGTAAAAAACTGAGCTTAAATTTGACTCTTAAGAGCCACCGAGTTGTATATATATATATATATTTGCTTATTTTGTTTTTCAGGACATTCTTTTGTGGGCCAAATGGGGCAGTACATTACTCCTCCATCAATAACTCTACAAGCATCTCTCACAACTCCTTGCACAATCAACCAGCCACTACATGTCTCTCATGGATGGTAATCAGAAAATCTGAACATTATTATGCAAAATTAGGCAAAATGTCTTTGTTCTGCTTTAGTCATAACACCAAGTTTTAACTTGGAGAAATCCTTTCTGCATAATTGAGGAAGTTAAAATCTTGTTTCTCTTCAGAACAACCTTAAGATGTCATGCACACCACCATAATGAAATTATCATTTTAAAATAAATGTTCTGAATGATACAGAATGGTAATTATAAATGAAATGGTGTTCAATTAACTACTACCTGCTGGTACTCAGCAGCAGCTGTAAATTTCTAGCTACTAATCTCATCCTGTTATTACCCAGGAAGATCCAAGTTACATACAGTGCTATGTATTTGCCCCCTTCCAGATTTCTTTTTTTTTTTGCTTATCTGTGACATTTATGTTTCAGATCCTTCAACTAATTTTAATATAAGACAAAGACAACATGAGCAAAAACAAAAGCAGCTTTTAAATGATCGTTTCATTTATTAAATGCAAAGAGTCAAAACCTAATAACTGATTGTGAGGAATTGGGTATAGATCTGTGTATATAATCTGCATTCTAACAACTGGTTCTGCTACCCTTGTCGGCAACAACTGCAATTAAACAACTGGCAATATGTCTTTTACAATATAGTGGAGGAATTTTGGCCCACTCTTCTTGACAGAATTGTTTTAATCCAGCCACATTGGAGGGTAGTCAAGCATGAACTGCATTTTCAAGGTCATGCCACAGCATCTCAATCGTACTTAAGTGAGAACCTTGACTGGGCCGCTCCAAATTGTTGCCATTCAGATGTGGACTTGCTTATGTGTTTCTGATCATTATCCTGCTGCGTAATCCAACTGCGCTTGAGCTTTAGGTCATGAACTAATGAACGGACATTCTCCTTCAGGATTTTCTGGCAATTATGGCAAGCCACCCAGGTCCAAAAGCAGCAAAGCAACTCCAGATCATCACACTGCCACTACCGACTGTTGGGATGATGTTCTTATTGTGGAAGGCAAATGCCTCCTCCTCTCTGACAGCCGGTGAACATCTGCACGATGCGCTCAGGCAACCTCCGCTGATGCCCGATACTTCAGCTGGTGTTTCTATGGTGGAGCACTGGAAGGTCATGTCGCGCTGGCGCACCGTCATAGAAGGCCTGGCAGAAGTGCAGGACAGCAAAGGGGGTTGTGTGCACGCATCGTGCATACGTCCACCGGCTGCCAGAGAGGAGGATTCAGGTCCCTTGCAGCTCTGTCAGACCACTATGTAAAGTCGAATTATAAGACGAGGCGGTATTTTTCAGAGCATCTGGAACATTTAAGGGTGACAAATATGCAAAAATAGAAGAAATCAGGAAGGGGGCATATACCGTACTTATTCATGTGAATAAACATACCTATAATAATTAATATATTTAGATAAAAAAAAATCATCTTTATCCCCGATACTGGGAAAATGATAATGATAAAGGAAACCTTTTTACACTTTCTATTATTTCTAGTCTTAGTGCAGTATAATGTATGATTTCATGACATTTGACTCCAATAACTAAATAAATATCCTGCCGGGTAGAGAAATGCAGTAACTATTCTTACCAATGAACAATCAATATACCTAGTCTTACAGTGTAGTTAAATTCCAATATCTCTCCTCTCTAATTAACCCTGAAATCCATATGTGGTTTTGTAGTTAGTCATTAATTTATTGTAAGAATGAAAATCCATTTTTACGTTGATTCTGTATGACATTCAGACAATCATACTTTAATGTTGTGACTTTTTCCTTGTGCATGCTATGTTCACTTCTTTGCCATGGGGTTTAATGAATCCTCCAATACTTGCCTGTTTTCATCAAACAACATACATTATGCAATTTTAAAATGTTCAGTGACTGTTCCTGGATATTGTATTTTCTTTCCCTGCTTAAACGTTTACTGTAATTTGATATTACCATCTCTGATAAACAGGAAAATAACAAGTTGTATTATTCTTATATTATTTTACCTCCTTCTACCTTTAATAATGTACACTAATGGAAATTAGAAAGTTGAAGAATAATGCTTTAATACCATAACTGTGACTTTTTGTTTTCCTTTACCTTTCATACTTAGTTAATACTATAGAAACATAGAAATATCATATCCCCTTGTCTCCTCTTGCTCCCAAGCTACACATGTTAAGATACTTTAACCTCTCCTGGTAAGTTTTTTTCTGCAATCCATGACCTAGTTCTGTAACCCTTCTCAGGACTCTCTACAAAGTATCTACAGTATTTTCCTTTTGGAGATCCGGTCTCCAGTACCGTACACAATACTCCAAGTGAGGTCTCACCAGTGATCTGTACAACGGCATGAGCTCTTCCCTCTTTCTACTGTTAATACCTCTCCTTATACAACCAAGTATTTGCTAGGATTTCATTCTGCCTACCTTTAAGTCCTTATTAATAATAATTAATAATTGCCCCTAATTCCCTTTCCTCACATTTACCATTTGGTTTATCCCTCCAGTAAAATAAACCCTGTTACATATCTATGTGTCATCAGCAAAAAGATACACCTTACCATCAAGATCTTCTGCAATATTGCTAATAAAATATGAAAAAGAATGGATCCGAGTACAGATCCCTGAGGTACCGCACTGGTAACAAGACTTTTCTCTGAATATACTCCATTGACTACAACCCTCTGCCTAATCCATTCAATAATATTGGAATTCAAACTCAAAGATTCCAGTCTATTGATAATTCTTATATGTGGGACAGTATCAAAAGCCTTAATGAAATTTAGATAAGCAATGTCTACTGCACCACCTCAACCTATAATTTTAGTCACCCAATCAAAAAAAAATCAATACGATTAGTTTCACATGATCTTGCTGAGGTGAGCCCATGTTGTTTCTGATCTTGAAATCCATGAGATTGTAGACGTTCAACAATCTTATCCTTTAACATAGTTTTCATTAATTTACCCACTACTGATGTAAGACTTACTGGCCTGTAGTTGCCTGACTCCTCCATACTACCTTTCTTATAAATGAGCACATTTACTAGTTTCCAATCTTCTGGGACTACTCCCGTTAACGATGATTGGTTTACTAATCGGTTAATGGTTATGCTAGTATACCACTTTAATTGGAAACAAAATTGAATTGACTAACAATGCAAGGCAGACAGTACTGAACCGGAAAGTTAAAATTGGCTTTGATATCTTAAGGTCAGAGACTTATAAATTACTGGCATGTGGTTGCACTTACAAAGTGTGCAGTGAGAAAGGAGTGGGGACCCAAAAGGCAAGTGATAGTCAGAGCCATCCTGGATCCTGGAAAAATACGTCCAAAAAAATATGGACGTGTGTGCTACCGAGTATGAGTAAGTGTGTGTAATTTGTGTAAGTGTGTTTATTGTATGTTGGAAGGGAGGGCAAACGTCAAAGAGGGCACAGGTAAGTTGTTTGGGTGCAATGATGGCACAGACTAGCTGTTGAAGTTGGAGGGCCCCTAAGCAATTTTCATATCAGGGCCCCATGGTTTCTAGTTACACCTCTGACTGGCTGTCATGTAAATGAGAGCCCAGGAACATTGCAAAACCCCCTCTGCTGGTCACGCCACATAGTCATAGTCCTTATCCAGTTGCGTGGTCAAACTCTTGAATTCAGAATTAATCTCAATATACTGTTCGTAGAAATAGCTTTTTAGTGTAGTTCACAGGGCAGTCATTTGGTGAATTCTCTATTTAGGATCAATTTCTCACTGTGTAACTTTGCATAGTCTCTGAATTGTATTTATCAGTTTTGGCTGGGTACTCATATTATCGTTTGGAATACCTTTGTGCTTTATTTAAAGTTTTATACCAGCTAATAATCTTAATGTACTTTGACTGCAACTTTTTATTGGCTGAATTGCTTTGAAAACAGGTTCTAAATTGTATTATGAAAATATATTCTTCTTTCGTTGCTAAATATTAAGTCATTATTTTACCAAAAAATAAATATATATATATAAATATATGACATACTAAAACAATATGTTCCTAATCATCCTAACTTAATGAAAAATAGAACCTGACTTTTATATTAGAAATTTTAAATAAATGCAAATGATTTACTGTTGATTTTCTCAGTAGAAGTTTTATTGAAAATTTGCTTTTCTAAATAAACCAGCGGTAGAATGAGCAGAATGATTTTCCTGACGCTATGTTAAATATCATTTTCTAGAACTTTTTGTCATTTATATGGCACCAGGTCTCATTCTTTTAATTAATCTTTCTTAAGAATAATTGGAATAATCTTTGAAGTGTCAACATGCAAAATAAATATTTCCATTAGCCAACCTATCGGCATGTTTCTTGTTTTCCACTCACAAGGAAAGTATGGGCCTACATATTTTTACTTACAAGTATTATGGAAAAATCACAACAAAATCATATCTTCATAACATATTAATTGCAAAAGCAAAACTGTTATAATACCATTGTTACATAATTCATCATTTCCATTAACTATTATTTATAATTCTATTTTATTATTAATGATTTAAAAATCAACTTCTGTAATAAAGGTGGTAACTTGAGACATGGATAGCTTTGCTTAATTAAATTAACTTTTTGGTCAATTAAAACCAAAAACTGTGAAAATGCATTGGGTATAAGTATGTTTGTAGGCTTGAGCAAAGAGACCAAAAATGATTTGAGCAAATTTTTTGTTTCGTTTTCAATTCATTTTTGGACAACAAATTTCATTTCATGTCCGGTTCATGTTCGGTTCTGACGAAAATCAGAGGGCTTTTTACGTTTGAAAAGGAAATTTGTTGTCACTTTAATTTACTCTCTCTTGCTCTTTGACACTCTATCATACTCTCATTCACATTCTCTCACACTCTCTCTATATGTCTCCCTACATTCTCAGACGACCGCTTCTGTGTCCTCTCTTTGCTGCACAGCTTTGCTTCTACCTGTGCATCTTCTTTTTCTTCTGTCTCCTGTTTTCTTTCTACTGTCTTCTTTCTTTTTTATACGTCTGCCAGATTAATATAGATAGATTCACGGAGAAAGAGAGGAGCAGAAACACTTCTGAATTAATGAGAGCATTATAGTAATGACACTTAATGCAAGGCTAGCAAATCTATGCTTGTATGTTTACTAATAGAAATAATAGAAATATATCATTGAAAAAAATGTTACAGGACTTCATAATTTTATCTGTAACATTGTAGAAAGGGCTTTAGTTAACACCTTGCATTAACATTTTCAACATAAGGTAGGTATACACACACATTGCAATATCTCATACATTGGGGGAAACGCCTGACCCTTTAATGGGACAGTAAGCTGTGCTGTACACAATGCACACTTCAGACACCGCTGGTTAAGGAGAAATCAAGTCACTCAGCAGAAATGGTCCCACATAAGTTTTTATTAGACTTGTGAATTCATATTCGGGAGAACTTGAAAATTAACAAGAACATGCGTTTTCGTTGTTCAAACCGAATAAACGAATATGTCAGCGGCTAAACATACACAAAGACTTGGTTAATATCTCCTACCTAATCTCCTTCGTCCATTCCCCCCATACAAGTCACTGCCTCTGGCCTACCTTGTCTATGTATCATCGCAGGAGTTGATGGGAACAGGAATCCGTAGGATCGCACCATGAGTTAAAAGTCTATAATAGCGACTCTATTGGTCGACGGCAGGGGCCTCCTCTGTTTAGTAACTAGTGGAAGAAAAGGGGAAGTGTTGTCTTATATCAGGCTTGGATGAGGTTGTGACTATAACTTTGTAACTGATCTGTGGCCGGGTATTACCAGCCGGTGGCTGGGTGCTATCAACCACCAGCCCATCAATGTGCCAGATGGCCAGTCTGAGCCTGACCAATTCCTTATGAAATAACCTTCACACAAACATGCTGGAGCGGCAGATCGGGTGGGTATGGGATGCTATCGTCCAACAGCCCACCGGTGTGTGAGATGGCTTGACCCTTTCCTTATCAATTATCAACACTATTAACCCTTTCATGTCATAATTATTTTCCAGGCATGACACATGGTACAACAACATGGTCTCTGCAATATTTATTGCAGTTAACATTCTATGATACCATTATTTTAATAGGAAGAAGAGTTTGCATACTGTTATACCTAGTATTTATTAAATAATGTTATGAGGTCTCTATCAATATTTGTTGTGAATATAAGAGTGTAAAGAGAGGAGCAAAGGAACCAGCAAGTATATGTTCTTTAAAGTGACAGCTTGACTAATTGAAGACTAATTGGTCAGTATCTATTCAACTAAACATATGATTATTGCCTAAGCAAATGCACATTTAACTCTCTGTTTTCTTTGGAAGCAGGATCAAGATGAGAGATGAAGAGGGGAAGTCATGCTGCTGGTGAAGCGACTCTCAGCATGCTTAGGATATAGACTGCTGAGAGGATGCTTAGAGCAGTGCATCTAAGCAGCAGGAGAAAATGAGAGATAACAGCCTTTTTAGAACTGCTTTGTATGCAAAGGGATTTTTGTATTTCACAGACAGAGCTTTTAAAGTTACCATGTACAATTGGCAAGTAGATTAACCTTTGGATGTCTGGACTGTAATTGTCAAAATACGCTTTCCAATTCAAAACCCTATACTAAATGACCCTCACTATTATTATGTGATGCTTACATAAAGAGAGACGCTGCAAGCTCAGACTTAGGTTTTGGCCTTATCAGTGAGATGGAGTTGATATCCCTCTATCCATTGTGAACAAAAGGTCTAAACTCACCATTTTTGCTTTAGGGAGAGCTCCTAGAGACAAGGAATGGAAGATGGCTGATGCAATTAAATCAGCATCAGGACCATTTAATTATCTGATGCAGGACTCATTTTGTGAATTAGATGCAGGGATACATTTCTTTAATATAAAATAATTAACCAAAAATACTACCGGTATTTCAGTAATGTTTAGCAGTACTCTAAAACAGTTATTTTGGTCATGTGACAGGAGAGTCCCAGAATAGCTGGACAAGTATGTGTTGGCAAATCTTGTGGTTATTTTAATATAAATATCTTTGCACAGGGCATGCCGAGAATAACCGAGTCATTCACCAGGAGTAGGTATCTCCCAGGGCAAGCTGCATCAAAGACAGGGTAAGGATTTGCAGGGGTAAGTGAGTATGGGTGTCTGTCTGGGTATGTATTTTAGGGTCGGCCTAGGTATTTTAGCATGTGTGTCTGTATGTTAGTGTGTGTCGGCTTATGCATGTTAATGTCTACCTGGATATGTTGGTCTGCTTGGGTATGAATGTGTGTCTCCCTGAGTACGCTAGTGTGTGTCTGCCTGGTTATGTATTTGTGGGTCTGCTTGGGGATTTTAGTATGTGTGTGTGTGTCGGTAAGAGTGTTATTGTCTGTCTATGTATGTGTGTCTCTCTGGGTATGTATGTCTGTCTGGGTGTGCATGTGTGTGTCTACCTTGGTATGTTAGTTTTGTGTGTGGATACTAGGCCGCATCCCTGGGTTCTAGTAAGACGCGCGCCACTAAGTGCAAGTACCAGCGCATTGCTGCTGGAGGAGGGCATGTCCTGTGGCCCGATGACGTAGCTCCAAGGGAGGATGACGTACCAAAGGCTGGGACAAGCGGTGACGGACAGATTAACACTAATAGGGTCCTATTGGGAGAGGAGTGTCTTTAGGGTTTAAACACTATTTAAACCCAGCACTTTTCAATCAGTGCTTGTTTGTTCAACTTCCTTCCTGGATTTCCCATACTTTGTTACTTGATACTTATTTTGGATTCTATGTACCGTACTTACCGGTGTATTACACGCACCGGCGTATAACACGCACCCTCGCCGGAACCGGAAGTGCGGGAGACGCGGCTGCAGATCGTGCAGCACAGAAAGTTATCGGCGTATAACACGCAGGTAGGGTTTAAACTTATTTTTTTAGATATAAAAGTGCGTGTTATACGCCGATAAATACGGTACTTTGACCTTGGCTTTCATATGGACTTTTGCTGCCTGCTTCTGCTCAGTGGAATAAACCTTTGCTGTTGTACCATTCCCAGGTTTTGCATCTACTTCTGATTACTAGCTTATCAGGTGTCTCTCTGCACTGTTTTCCAATCCTCACATCCTGACATAGTGTATGTGAATATTTTACTTTGAGAACGTGTGTGTCTGGGTATGTTTGCATTCATGTCTAAGTATGTAAGTATGTCAGTCCAGGAGTTTATGTTGGATGCTATTTAATTTTTGTTGAGCCATAATTATTTTTGGTTTAACAAATGTTTTGATCTCCAGAGGCATGGGACAGGCATGGATACTTTTTTATACCATCCTATGCTAATTTGTACATGGGGCAGTGGTAACATACATATGTCTTTGGAGATGGTAACTGTTTTGGGTCCCCTATCATGTAGTATGGGTGTTACATTGATGACTTGCTTATCATTTTGAAGGGGGTAAGGATCTTTCCAATCAATTCCTTAATTATCTCACAGATAATGGGTTTAACTTATCATGAAACTAAAATTACATATCTTGATCTTGATCTTGAATTAAACAGACCTTTCATGGGTAATATAGCCTCTTTTAACTTAAGAAAAACAGTTGCTTGCAATTCTATCCTGAAAGCTGATAGAAGTCATCTAAGCATTTTTCTTATTTTCCTAAAGGTGAATATATTAGATTGTGGAAAATTTGCTCTTATGATATAACGTTAGAGAGAGAGGCAAAAAAACGAATATGTTTAAAAAAAGGCTATATGGATAAAGACATTAAAAAGGTTGCTTTTTTGCCAAAAGTAAGGATAAAGATACTCTGTTATTGAACACTTAAAAAAAACCCATAAGAGACTTCAGAGAAGGTAGAGAAACATTTAGAGAGCATGAGAAGAGAATGAATAAGAGCGTGAGCGAGTGAGGGTGAATTAAAGTGGACAACGGGCAACAGATTTTATTCACCAATTAAAAATGCCTCCACCGAACCGAATTGGGAGGGAACGTCATTCATTACGCAAATATGAATGGGCCAAAAATTACCCCCCAAAAATTGTCTGAATCATTTTTGGCCCATTTGCACATGTCTATTCAGCACTAACACACACAGACACTAGTCACTAACACACATGCACACAAACTAACATACACACCCAGACACCCACACGAACATACCTAGATGCTCAAACTAATGCAACCAGACACACACATACTAACATAGCCAAAGATATATGTTAACACACTAACACACACAGAAACACACAAACATTCTTGCATAGACACACATTCACACACTAAAACACACATTACCAGACACACACATGCTACTTAAATTTGCTGTTCATATGAATCTGAATACACAAGGCTAGTGCTGAGTGTCTGGATGTGTGTTAGTGTTGAGTGTCTCTGGATGTGTGTGATGCAGGCAAGAGATAATGATAAGGGGAGAGATACAAAGAAATGGATGATGAGAAATTGATGGTGAGATAAAGAGAAATAGAAGAGATCAAATAAAGAAAAGGAGGGGAGCCAATGAGAAAGTGGGATCAAAGAAAAGAGGATGAGCTAGGGAGAAAAGAGAGGGAGGAAGAGAGATAAACTGAAAGGGAAGATATAGGGAAAAGAGTGTGGTAAACAAAAAAAGTGAGGAAAATTAAAGAGAACGGAGGGAAAAGAGAAAAAAGGATAATAGATAAAGAGAAAGGATGGGTAGATACAGAAAACAAAGAGAGATAAGGAGAAAGAGGAGAGATAGAAAGAAGAGATAAAGAGAAGGAGTGATAATGAGAATACGAGAAGGGGGGAAATAAACAGAAATAAAAGAGATAAATGAAATTGGGAAATAAAAAGAAATAACAAGAGAGAGGGGAGATAAATAAAAATAATAAAAAAAAAATGTGTGTATTTATGGGAAGGCATTTATGAGGGTAGAGACTATGTGTGCATTTTGACAGTCTATCCATTTACATAACCGAACATAAGCCATATAGTAGAACAAAACAAAAATCCTCCAAAGCATATTAAACATTTGACATCAAAAAAGGGAAATCAACAAATATTAAAGTATATCTAAATAAGATGGTGAAGGCTCGGAGGACTTACCACTTCTCAAATACCCTTTTTTGGCTGCAGTGTATATCCCCAAGTGCTGCTATACCACTGCTATATTTTAATTCATCAAAATATAAACTGTATCACGCACTCCAATAGCTAGAGGGTATCAAAAGATCACTTTAATCCGCACATAACATAAAGCGTCACCAAATGTTTCAGGGTTACAACCTCTTTATCACTTGTACTATCCTCCCTTGGGAATCTGAGGGTACGTAAAAGTTTCAATTGTAAGGTGTTAGTGTATGGAAGTAGAGCCCTGCGCGGGACTGTTTTCTTAATCCCGCTCCTGCTGAATTTCGCCTGCTGCCTGCTCCTGCAATGTGTGTGTTCCACTCCTGCAACATATGTGTCCAATCCCGCCCGCTCCCGCATTCCTTCATTCACAGATACTCATTCATTCCCTTATTCATGCATACTTGTTTATACAAATTCCCCCACTCCCTTACCTGAACTGCAGATTTCCCGTGCACTCCCGCAAGGCTGCCTTCGCGTTGCTTGCACACAGCGTCTCTTCTCTTGTCCTGCCCGGGGGAAGCAGAAACGGAGCAGAGTCATGTGTAACGTGAATTAAAGTCACGTGACTCCGCTGAGTTCCTGGGCGTAACAAGAGAATAGACGCTGTTCGAAACTTGCAGGAATATTGTCTGACCGCCCACTCCTGCCCGCAACACCCGAAAAACCGCCTGCACCCACAAGTTTTTTGATGGGACCCGCATTCCGATGCAGTCCTCTTTGTGAAAGTATCTTTAAAGTCTAAGGTAAAACTCAAGCCAGCTTATCTAATGACACGATAAAATTGAACATAGCACTCTTTTAAAAAAAAAAAAAAGTAGAGTAAAAAACAAAAGCAAACCACAGAATAAACTATTAGGTTATTAAAGGCTTTTATATATTTCTTATGACTATTGCAGGTGGGGCACTAAACCAGAATTTATTATATTACCATTAAATGTTATTTAGTTCTGAATAAAAACACTGTATTTTATATATTACAGAAGTCCATTCACAGTTAGCGGCTATTTTTTTACATCATGAAATCCTTCTCATTTTGATCCAAAGTGTGCATTTTATTTTGTTTTTCTAGTATTCTCTGATTTCTCATCTCTCATAAATGAATTGCCGCTAACTGCCAAGAGCTACACAATACTGGAGCTTTGTCTCTCCTTTATGCTTTATTGAATTTCATTATAAGACAAGCACATCTTTCAGTCATTAGGCACCTTGCTGACAACACCTGTCAGTATGTCACTCTATTCCGAGACAGATACCGCAGTGCTTAATTTGGCAGCATTGTAAAACAGAGAGAGAAAATAAATCTAGGACACCTGTTCCTGTAAAAGCAATGATATAGCTGTTATTACTATGTTGTAAGGAAAGCAAGATAGAATCAAGATCAGTTCTTTGCACAACTACCGTTTAATAAAAGAAATGAGGAACTACATTTGAAAGTGCTTACATCTATTTTTATCTATCATCACTGATTTTCATTTACTAGTTGCAAATCCACTGGACCATTGTCTTAATGTATACGTTACCTATACAGAATAGCATGAACTGGTTCAGACATTATGAGTAAAAATAAATAGTAATGGCCTTTGCCATGTTGTTGTGCCAGGTCGTTTGATTAGTGTATCCTTGCATTGATCCAACTGGTTACAGAAAAAGTTCAATTGTGCGCTCGTGTTTTTAAGTTAGCACTGTACTTTATACTGTTACTTAAATTTTTTTCTTTTATGCTCTAACACATTGCTATGTAGGTGGTTTTAGTCCATTACTATGTACAGTAGACGTGTGTTGACGTTTAGGAAGCAAACTAGATATCCATCCACATAGTTAATCCATTGCTCAATACTCCAGTCAAGGTGTCCTGATCTGTCCTGTCCAGTGGGACAGGCTGTATGTGAAACCAAAGTCCAAAATCTCCAGCTAATTGAAGTTCTTTTTTTTATTTTATATTTAGTTTTGTTCAAAACCTCTATTTGAAATATACACAACCTCTACAAACCTCTATACAATTTTATTTATAGATTTCAGTATTTGTTGAGAGAAAAAAAAATCAAAAAATAGGCAAGTCACTCTGTTTCTGCCTGTCTGTCTGATAAACGTGTACTCACGCACGTATATGTAAAGTGTTAATACAGACCAAAGGCAGAACATAACTAATGTGTATAATGGACAGAAGTGCATAAAAAGTAAAGTGATCCTAGCAGTTTACTAGTTTTAAGTAATTTAATCTTCTAGTGAAGCCCACAAAAGAAATGAACAGACTCACATTTATTGACATATCAGTCAATCTAGCAATTACTCTATTGTTTCCTAGGTGATCGGTATTTTGTTTTTTTTTATGTCTGTTAAAATGCCTACATGTAAAACTCTCCAGCAGTAAAATTATCTTTTTCTTAGAATTGTTACATATGTAACTTTTTTTGGGTAGGCCCACCAATAGCTCTGCAGGCCAATCCTGAGCCTCCGCTACCTGGAAGTTGGGGTAACTGTGGCAGTGCCTCCACCGAACGGAGCATCCAGGGTATGGTTGTGGGGTCCCGTTGGAAACATATCTGAGTGATCAATAAAACTGACACAGGGCTAACTTAAAATTAACTTTGTATTACACTGTAAAACACTATGCATAAATATAACAGAAAAACGAAATACAGCACAATGAAATATGCAATATACAATATGAGAGTCTCCCACCCACAACAATCACTGCGGCCCACCCAAATCTTCGCCCTAGCGGCTGCTGGGTACTTCTGCCCCCGCTAGACACCAGGGAGTCTGGGGATGCATTGGTAAGGGCAGAGTGGCACTTTTAGGGGGCATAAAGTCTGATCTCCCATGTAGCAACAAGGGAGAAGGTCTGAAGAAGGTCAGGACGTACCGGTATGTCCATAGGCGTTTTATGGTCTATAGGGCACTTAAGGGGTTAAGAGCACACACCAACAAAATAAAAATAGTTTATTATGAGATTGTGCTGGTTAACCAACAGTGTGTATGGTGAAAAGGATCCACAGTGCTGCTGGTCAGGCATATTTTTTTCTTATGGGAAGACAAACTAGTAATTATAGGGTAAAACTTCTATAAAGCACCATAACTGTGACTTGAAAAGGGTTTAGAACTCTCTGGAGCACTTCCACTATTTTGTATGACCAGTTTAACCCCTTAAGGACAATGAGCGGTCCCTAAACCCATTGAAAACAATGCATTTTGAGCCCGTACATGAACAGGCTTTGTCATTAAAGGGTTTAAAAAAATCACATTACATGAACCATCTCCATCCAGTAAACAATGTTTTTCCTAGAAGCCCCATTATTTCCCCATAATTACCAAACTAAATAGTAAAACCTCTGTAAGTGTTGCACCTTGAGGTGTGTCTGTGGTGTGGTCATGGTTTTACAGGTGACAAGTAAAATGTTTAGTTTAATAGAGAGATGAGAGAGGAGGAGAAAAGACACGAAAGAAAGGAGAAGGGACAAGAGAGAGAACAAAGACAAAGTACAGAAGAGGGAAAATAAAAACAGAGAGAGTATAGAGAGAGAGAGAAGGAAAGGACAGCAAACAAAAGAAGAGAAAAAAAGGAGAGACAGGTGAATATAGAAAGTACAGGCTATAAAGGAAAATAGAGAGAAATAAGAGATAACAAAGAGAAGAGATAAAACAAAGAAAAGTAGGAAAAAGTAGGAAAAGAGAAATGCGATGGGACAAAACAGAGAAAGTGGGTGGAGAAAAGCAACATAAGAAAAGAGAGGAAAGGAATGATGAAATCTAAGAGAATAGTGAAAAGAGAGAAGGAGGAAACAAGAGCAAAAGAGAAGAGATAATGTAGCATGTAAAATCTGGACAGGCAGCACCCCTAACTACATGTATGCATTTGTACTGTGTGTTATATGCGTGCTATGTGTATGTTTGTATGTTTGTGTATATGTGTATTGTGTGTATATGGGTAATTTTCATTTGTGTACCATTTATGTGTACTGCGTGTGTATATGTGCACTGTGTGTATCTGATGAGATATATGCAGTCTCTGTATCACCTGCACCTAGTAGCCTAGAGTGGCGGGCATGGTCGCATGACCATGATTGTTACCTCCCTGTATGAGAAAGCATGAGAGAATGTGAAAGGGCAGGAAAAACATGTTTGGTCAATTTGTACCAGTTTATTACAGTTGCACCTTACTGTCCTTGTAAAAAGTGCCGCTAATAACAGCCTGCATCACACGTGTGGGAGAATCAGAAGCATTTGAATGAAGCTTTATTCTGAGATATTCTACAGGATTCCTATGGGCCTCCATCATACAGAAGTACTGGGCATTAAAACCCCCTGGTATCTGATGATCAGGGAGACTGTTGTGGGGAGAGAAAGTTCCCCCTGTGCTCCCAGGGCAAAAAGAGGCCCTGAAGAAGACTATCCCTAAGCCAAGTGAGGCAAGTATTGGCCAACTAGAAGATCAACATGGCAGTAAACTGCTCCAGGGAGCAGGTAGTCCTAGGTCCAGTAGAAGGCTTGCTTCAAAGGAGGAACCTTCTACAGTTGACAGTAAGGTCCATGCATTACATGCATTCAGGGTAGATGGCCATATACAAGGACATGGCATTGCATGAAGTGATAGTGAACAAGCTACTAGAAAACAGCTGGAAAATGTTGTGCATGGAAGGCAAGTGCACTTGGCTGCATCTTGCAGGCCACACAAGGTAGAACTCTGTTTAACAAACTCCATTAGTGATTATTTGTACATAAAAGAGACATGGCTGTGCCTTGTGTTTCCCATTTACTGGCGGTTACAGGCCTGGAAGGCCAGGCTGATACAAGGAGAAAATCTCCAATACTGGGACACATCTATGGTGTGTGAAAAGGGAAGCACCCTAATGCCATCCTAACAGGGACATTATCAGCAGAGCTGCTTAATAGACCTGAGTTGGTAGGCAGGGTATATAACACTGTGAGCCACAGGGAGATGATTTGTTTGGCATTTGGATGCAGGTGCTATACAAAGTCATGTATATGGGTCCCTGGGTTAAGAAATAAAAGAACAGGGTTGGCCAATGCTCCATTCCCCCTTCCAGTGAAAAACCTATACCAGCTTTTACAAGAGACTAGAGGTCTGCAGAATTCTGTCTGGGATTCTTGTAGGGCCTGCATCAGGCACAGGTACTAGCCATTAAAAATCCCTGGTGCCTGACAATCAAGCAGACTGTAGGGAGAGGAAGTTCCCAGGGCAAGGAGATGCCCTAAAGACTATCCCTGAGTCAAGTGAGACAATACCAGCCTGGACCTTTGTGTTGTCTGGGAGAGGTTTTCCAGTATCTGGCTTAGCTGGGTCTGGCAGGGAGGTCTAGTCAGTGGGTGTTTTATTTGTGCACTTGCTGCAAGTCAGTGCTTCTGAGTCTTATTGCCCTAGAGGACTGTGCTTAATGTGAATTAAGAACATGACATTGATTGCCCTCATGCTACAAGGTTTGTCACAATATACATATTCAAGGGACGTTCAAAAAGTTTCCACCCTTTTTTTAACTCTATTTATTCTATTACATTAAAAAATGACACTTTTCTACATAGTCACCTTCCTTTGCGATGCAATTTTCTTCTGCAGAAAATAATCACCTTATTCCCGATAACAGGCCATGTGTCGGGAACAAACATCTAAGCTCTTGCGCTTATGCTGCTCTGTCAGCTGCTTAGGGACCCACCTGGCTGAACTAAAGACTGTCATGAATCAGTTGATAGGTAGATCCAACACTCACATTCAGTTTTCCTGCAACCTCAACTGTTATTCTTCTGTTTTCACAAATCAGTTCCAGGGTTCTTTCTTCATTCCTCATGGTCATGTCTGTAGCTGGACGTCTGCAGCGGTCTGCATCCATCAAACCAGTACAGCCATTTTCAATCCACTCATAGATGACTTTATGAGAGACAACTTTATCCCCATACTGAGCACACATGCGAAGATGGATTTGTGCTCCCAGCATACCTTCTACCCGCAAAAAGCGTATGACAGAAAGTTATTCCTCTTTAGTGCAATTTATAAGTTTTGCAGCCATCATGGACTGGGGAGGTTTCATGAGTTAAAAGGTCTATATGAGCGCCTCTATTGGTCACTGGCACTGAGCTCCTCTGGCATCCCTCTCATATTTTGTTGAATCACTTTAAGTATTTAAATGTTTCTGTCGCAATACCCTCACACTCTTCTCTCCTCCATGCTATACATATTCAGATCCTTTATCCTACAAACCATTCTTATTTTTAGTCTTTGGAGATGTGGCATAAACAACTCACTCCTTCTGCTACTAATACCGTATTTGCTCGATTATAAGACGAGGTTTTTTTCAAAGCAAATGCTCTGAAAAATACCCCTCGTCTTATAATCGAGGTCGTCTTTTAATCAGACCTCAAAATGTCCGCTGGGGCCATGCTGCTTACCGGGCTTTGGTCGCGAGCAGCAGGAGAACAGGAAGCTAGAAGAGTGTCACATAACTCTGCCTCCCCCCTCCTTCCCCTGGGGGCGGGGCCAGAGAAGTTGCTCGCACAGCCGGGACCCTGCAGAAGTCTTCGAGTGAGAGATCTGCAGTTCAGGTAAGGGGTTGGGGGAGGGTTTTTGTGATTAATGTGTGAAGTATGTGTGATTAATGGAATGAATGAGTATTTAAATGTTTGTGAATGAGTGTGAGTGTGATAGCATGGATGTGTAAGGGGGGTGATGGTGGTAGCATGGCATAGGGAGGCTGTACTCAGACTCCTATCATCCCCAGGTTCCAGCATGTACTGGCTGCCTTGGCTTGATAGGAGTGTGATTGCTGTTAGCAGTTTATATATATATAAATATATATATACCTCCAGAAATGCCTTTTAACCCCCTATATGCCACTCTGGCATATAGGGGATTAAAAGGCATATCATGGGGCAGAGTGGCATATTGGAGGGTGTAAGACATTTCTGGAGGCAGAGTGGCATATAGAGGGTTAAAAGGCACATCATGGGGCAGAGTGGCAAATAGGGGGTATAAGGCATTTCTGGGGGCAGAGTGGCAACCCTGGGGGCAGGTGTGCATAACTGGGGGGCAGGTTGGCAAATAAAAGGAAATAAAAAAATATATATTTTTCTCAATCATAGCTTTTATTAAATATGAAAATTAGTTTACATTAACATTTACTGGTAAAACTTTTTTTTCCTATAGGGTAGTCTTATATTCAGGCTTTTTGTTTTTTTCCTAAAATTGTTATTTAGATTTTGGGGGGTCGTCTTATAATCGAGCAAATACGGCACTTTAACTATGCAACCCAACACCCTGCTTGCATTTTCTGTTGTTTGTTAGCACAGGTATTTGCTACTATTCTCAGATTGCTTAAATAGTAGACTTGTATGCACATGTTACATGTGCTACCCTTTTGGAATATATATACATTAACTTCCCTCCAATAGTACTTGGTACTTGGTTGAGATTGGAGCAAAAACCTTCTTAAAAATCTGAGGATATACACATGTAGATGAACAATAACATTCTTGAGGGCAAGAGAGGTGCATAATAATTGTTACACACTGCTTGGATTCTAAAAGTTGAATGGTTTTTGCAGTACCCGATATAATTTTTGGACACGATTAATTTCATGCTCAAGGGACAATTGAAAAGTCATTTTTTGCTTCTTGGAACTTTTGTCCCTTCGATTAAGCTGATCGTTTACATCTGCCATAATCTATGACCCTTTTAAAGGTTCCCGCTGTTCATCATGAAGCTTTGCATCAGTAACTAATAGCTATTCCCATACAATTGTCACCATTGGCCTTTTTCCTTTCCCCAAACTTTATTCAATTTAAAATTTATAACATGCATTTGTAAGCTAAAGAGAAATTAGAGATTTTATGCCATCTGCCCCGATTAACAATAATTGTTTTTATCATTTAGGCTATCAGTGACTCATGAACCACAATGGATCTTTATAAGCTTTGTGTTATAAAATCAGACAACAAAAATACCTTCTCTTTATGTTGATTCTAAAGCTTCTGTAATAGCATTTTAATGTGCTAGTTTGAAACGTTTTATTTGAAGTCAAATGCATTAATACGCTTAATAGTTTTACCAGATAAAAGGAAAAGTTATAAAGATTGCCGATCAAGGTGAAACAAAGAACATTGCTTCCAGAAATCAATTTTTATGCCTACACTTGAAATTCATGGTGTAGGTTAGCCAGTAAACTGGGGACCTATCAGAAGTCTGGTCACTGGTTTTCTATAGAATATAATATTAGAATTCAAGGAGACATCAATGAGAATCTAAACTTTTTTAATCAATAACAAAAAGATATGCCATAAAAATGCATACAGAAATCCTGCTCTTTTTATGTATTGTTTGTAATGTTGTGTACACCATTTAAATGGTTAAAGTGCATTGAAAGCAGACATAAATATAATCTGAAGAATGTCATTATCTAATATGAGGTGAGTGAACCAACCTATGAGGGCCAAAGACATAAACTCAAGGTCAAGCTCGACTCACCAAATCTGCTCACAGGCCAAGTCAGAGTAACCATCTGGGCATATGGTCATCACATGCAAGGACCAAAAAAACAGGAGGGGAAGGAGTGCTTTTAGCTGACTCAGAGCCGCAGGTAAAACTGTGAAGAATAAGGTTGATTCAATGATCATAAAATATGATGTGATTGCTTATACATTGTCTCATTTTTAGATGGTCAAGTTCATACACTTGGCGCCTATGGCAGCGGCGTCTGGAGAGGTTTTCACGGAATCCCTTTATTTATTTATTTATTGATTTATTTATTGATTTATTTACCTTTACCTTGTTGGTATAGCTTATGGTCAGGGGGCTAAGTGTTCTTTGGCTGCCTTATCAGTCTCTACGCTTTCCTTTTTTTGCAAATTGATGGTTTGGCAAGATGTGGAGTGGGTTTTATGTAGCACCATCATATTTTGAACTGCTGTATAACAGGTAGACAAGACATAACAAGTAGTATATAACATAACAATTTGACTTAGAGAAACAACAGGTGAGGAGGGCCATGCTCAAACGAGCTTACAATCTTGGCATAGATATTAGACATGCACAGCAAGCAAAATCTCTTCAGAAAAATGTTTTGTTTTTCCACGTTCCCTTTCAGGCAACAAATTTTGTTATAATATTATATATTATACATATTATATTGTGACCAATATTTATCTATCAATGAAGAAGAATAGATTATATGAAAAACAGATGAATAAATAAATAATAATGAACTTGTCCACAAATTACAGGTTTAGCTAGTAGCATAATTGGCCAACTGTGTTAATCAACTAAACTCTACTCGGTAACAGGGGAAAAATCTCTGCTGAAGTCCCTGTAATACACTATAGTAGTCACTCCAGCTTCTCCAATCCAGCCTACAACAGTATATTTTCTACACTAAAATAAACTATTGGTAATTAACTTGCAGTATGGTAAGTGAGCAATGATCATCAATCTCAGCCTCTGTTAAGCTGTCACTGCCTCACACTCCAACTCCCAACAGTCTGTAACTGCTGCTGCTGACAAGTTCAAATGGCATCAGCACACTTATATATCTAAAGCTTGTCTTTTCCCCTTGTCATTGCTGATTGGCCATGTGACGGAACCCTCCATCACGGGGGCTCCTGGAGAGGCCTGAGAGCCAGCCTCCTCCCTACTGACCATGGGCCCAGGCATTGTAGAGACTTCTGTGTGTGGATACAGGGGGTCAGTTTCTACTGATTTTTTACAGCTGGACATCCTGTTGTAGGAAGAAGGCTAATTGGCTTTACTTTGTTGATTGTATAGGTTATTGTTATTGTGTGAGTTAGCCCTTGTCTTAAGACCCCTTGTAGGTATTACTAGGTGTCACTGCTTCATACCTAATTATCAATTACACAACAGGTAGCTATTAATCCTGTGAGCTCCTGTTATCTCTATGTCCTAGCCATTGTCTGTCTCAAGCCAATTATATGTCTATCATCATTCCACGTCTACGTTCCCAATTAATGTAATTATTTATGTCTCATGTCATTCTGTCCTTCCCCCGGATATTGTGTTGTAGGATTTGATCTAATTATTTCCTTCCTGACATGGTAATTAGATCATGTGATATTTGTCTTGCCCATTTTCTTACTTGTATATATAGCTCTGTATTTGGTTTAAATAAAGGAGTCCTCTTTTAATCTCAACATGCCTGTTGCCTGATACTTGGGGTGGGCTGCTATGATCCTTTATTGTCCTTTTCAGGACCATAGCCACGCTGTGTAGCTAAGCTTCGGATGGCCACAGTGCCAACGCAGCTCCGGTGCAGCGACATCCCCCCTTCTATCTACAACGCTAGTTCTGCCTGGCGCTGAAGGGGTTAATTGTTGTGTCCCGGCAGCAGGAAGCAACGATTGGCGGGAGTACCCAGTCGGGTACAGGTCGGTCCCGTCACAGGCCAGAGTTAAAAAAGTAAGGAAAAACTCCCATAGGTTGTTGGACCCATCAATCACAGTCATAACCATCAATGAGACACCCACTGTTTTTTCACTACTTTTACCTATCAGTGATTGATATGTACCTTCCTATCCACAGCACTTCTGACTTCACCTCCTCAATGAGCACCAAAAAGGCTTGTAATGGTGCCAAGATGGTTTGTAATGGTGGCTACATGTGGCAATGAATAGACAAATCATGACAACTTTTTTGAACTTTTGCAGTTTGTTATTGTCAGTTTCATCAGAGATGGCCCTTGTATTCGTTAAAAATAATGTTTATACAAAAACAATGAAAGAATGAAAATTCTGAACTGAAAGTGAAAATTCAGCATTCACTTGGCCAAAACCGAAAAAAACCCTTTAAAATACTTTATTAAAAGTAACCAAAATTAGACAAAATAAAAAATTAGACAAAATATATACATATATATAGACAAAATGTATACATATATAATTAACAGCAGTCACAATCCTATCATGCCCAGGTTCTAGCATGTGCTGGCATGATAGGAGTGTGATTGCTGTTTGCAATCATATATATATATATATATATATATATATATATATATATATTTTACTACTGTTATTGAATTATTCTGTCCAATAAAAGTGTTGTTAACACACCAAAGTTGGACCAAAAAAATAATTGTTAACGGTAATCACACTCCTATCATGCCTAGGCAGCCAGTACATGCTGGAATCTGGGCATGAAAGGAATGTGATTACAGCCTCCCTATGCCATGCTATACCCCAACGCTTACAAATCCATGCTATCTGAAACCCTCATTCACAAACATTCAGCATAACACCCATCACTCTCATACACTTACTAATCCACTCTCCCTGAATCTTTTCCTACCTTTCCTCTGTCACTGTCACTTTCCCTCCTCCTCTTCGTTTTTCTTCTTCTTCTTCTGTGTCCTGTTCTTCCGGTGCACTGAGCGCGGAAGATGGTGGGCGTGGCTTCAGTTTTGTGCGCCGGAATTTGAAGCCCCGACGCACAGCCACAGTTGCCGCGTGCATCGTTTCTGGAGGTACGCTACCGGCACGCTGGCCGCATTCAATCCCGCTCGCAGCCGCTTAGTTTTGAATTTTGCGGCTGCCTTGAATGTTCGTCTGCCCCCCGGTCCAGCCCGTCCCTGGTGGCCAGTGAGTGTATATAATTTATGTAAATCAAAAAAATAGACAGTGTTTAAAGCACAAAAAAACCCATTTGCCATGAAGGGCTTAAACCATTCATTGCCATTAGATGGTTGATCAATAGTTTGCATCACACTGGTCATCACTTTAGCAGTGTAAAAGTAAATGTTAATTTTTATGGCAATGATCCTATGCATGCTGATTCTGCATTAACATTTTAAGCCCAAAGGGAAAAAAGGGGTGGGAATCTTGACACAGAGGTGTCCTATATTAAATGTAATAATCTCATATTATTAAAAAAAACTGGTGTTTGTATCATTTCATAAAATGTTTCATTTTTATATGATGCCACATCCAATTGTGCTGTAGTAAAATAATTTACTACACCAGAAGTAATCCGTCAAAGAAAAATGCATTATTTTTAGATTTTAAACAACACTAAATCAAATGGAAAATTAATGTTCAATAGCCTTAAATTACATTTTTCTTTTGTGAATTCTAGGTAACAGCACATAGCTCTCTGTTCGAACAGATATAATTTATAACTCTCTAAGATTTATTTGCAAAATAGTTCTAACTGCGCAAGGTTACCAATAGGACATTTCATGCAGGACAATAAGTGTTGAAGGAAATCCAAATCCTTTAAAAGATGATAAAGATCGGGAGAATAACATTTAAGCACAAAAAAACTGTGAATATATCCAATTGCAGGAATGACATCATTTCAGCTTTTATTCTTCTCAGAACAATAAGGAGTCATTTATCATCCTTATCTCAGAGCAAAGTAAGGAAAGGTGCATGTTTGAAATTCAATTTTTAAGGCACAAAATGGAATTTCTGTACTGAATGTGAAAACCATTGCAATATTCAATTAGCTTCTATGTGATGCTGTAGCTGGTACAGTATTTTTAGACATTATTTTTAGTGGCTTGAAAAAGAAACTTAATTAACAATGTAGTATGTAAGAAATGTCATTGTAGTTCTCCTAATGACGCGACTTAGAGAGAATCCTTATTTACCGTATTTGCTCGATTATAAGACGACCCTGATTATAAGACGAGGGGTATTTGCTCTGGAAAAAACCTCGTCTTATAATCGAGCAAATATGGTATGTCTTTGTTTTCCAAATAACAATTTTGTAATTAATTTAGTCTCTGATTCAATGATCTAATTTAATACTGGATAATGTTATGTAATGTTATGTATCATAATGCATTTTGGCTACACAAATACATTTAATTCATTATGTCATCAGTCATGTCTTTTGCACTTTTTATATAGATTTTGTAAAGTCTAACTGGTCAGATTTTTTTTGGTTTTGCATATAGAATTGCAAACTGATAACATATCAACCATATGATATGTTTTTGTTTTTAACAGATGATTTATATGAATATTTTTAAGGAGTCCATGAACTATGAATAAAAGTTTTTTTTTTTTTTTTTCTAATTTTCATTTATAGCAATCTGTGAGTACCGACTGCAAACCTCATTTTTTTCTGCTATTCAAACTGGAAAGTTTAAGACTCACAAGCAGTTTGGGCACCCTGTATATTCAATAACTACAGACGGAGCCCGCATACGAAAAGCTGAAAATTCATCACTGCTCCATTTTTTTCTCCATTTGTAGATAATGGCTTCACTGTGGTTCACTGGTTTGACTTTGTTTCTCATCTGCTCTTGAATTTCTTTAGATCACGGTATCATGTGCTGCATATTGAGACCTTTTAGCCTACTTTACTTTGCAACACAGGTTTCATTTAATCAATGTTTAGATTTAACATGCCTGGTTGTGTCTAGTGAAATTGAACCAGATTATCAATTAAATTTGGTTGATCTAGTAACTAATAAGGGAAATTACTTTTTTCACATAGGGCTAGGTAGGGTTGGATAGCTTGTTTTCCTTCTATACCTGAAATCATCACTTGAAAACTGCATTGTGTGTTTATTTGGGTTCTCTTTGTTTAATTTTAATAGAGTTTGATAATCTGAAACATTTAAATAAGACAAATATGCAAAAATAGATGAAATCAGCAAGTAATACTTTTTAGCTTGAAATTATTTTCTTTATATATATATATATATATATATATATATATATATATATATATATATATAGTAAGAACCAATATACCAAGTAGAAAAATGCAGTGTGATATTATTTATTGATGCAATGTATGTCTTTTTATGTAAATTTAATTGTTAGATATGCGTGTATCTTCCTATCTTTCACCTTCTATAAAAGTAGGAAACCTGTGAAAAGTGTTTTTTTTTTGGTAAAGTTGTAAAATATCGACAAATTTACAATGTAAGGTAATAGCTTTAGTGATTGGACTGAAGATTTAAGGGTATTTCAAGACAAAGAGATAACTACAATCCTTTTCAAAGTTTTATTGCTAAAGGGCAAGATAAGGAGCCTGTCAGACCTATTCTAAAGTTGACAGCCAAATTTATCAAATTGTCAAAAGCACAAAGCTAAAACAATACATTCAGTTCTTCCATCCTATTGTCATCCATTCCAAGTGCATTTTGTTACCATTTTATTTCATCATTTGATGATCAAGTAATGGTTTTGCATTTTCTAGTCTAATTGTCTTGGAGGGAACTAATTAAAACTAAGACAGAGATGGCCTATTTTTGTGCAGTGTGCTAAAAAACATATTTGCATGAGTTAAATATTACATTCAGCATCATGACATAGTGTATATTACATTTATTCAATGCTGCAAAGTAATCCAAGGCAAGCATACTCTTTTCATCCATATTCAATGATATTGATTAAACTGCACCAAAGTCCAAACTAGCAAAAACAGAGGGGATGCATTTTAGTAGCAACTATCCTAGCACTAAAGGGCTATAATAATAATAATAATAATAATAATAATAATAATAAAGGACTAAAGGACTCCCTTTTCCATTGGGTAATCAATTTTCTATTTGACGCAAGCTAAAGATAGTCATATAACGTATCTAAAAAAACAATATATTTAGTAAAATTACATTAGTTTTAGTACAAATAGCACATATTAGACATGTGTAAATGCATTCGAAATGACTCAGGCAAATCAATCACGGGAGAGGTCGTCAGCAGAAGCTCCACCACACAAATAAGCAACTCAGGCACATTGAGGCATAGGCACAATATGGCCACTATGAGCATATAATGCATTCCAACTCTAAAAAACTCTAAAAAACATAGAACCTTCCAAATTCCAATACAGACCAATTGTTGAATGTCTGTTTAATAATACAAACTTTAGTTACGTTTTGATCCTTACTGAAAGTCATTGTAATACTTAGAAGCAATAAAAAAGTTAAAGGACTAGACTAACTGGGCAGTTTTTTGTTAATGTAAACCATTTCATGTGTGTCAATCTACACACTAATTTCTAAGGTCCGCAGTTGCCTTCTCTTTGGTTCCCAATGACTTCTCAGAACCCTAGCTTTAATGTACTTTTGGACTCTTTCTGGGTAATCTGTCATTGGTTCATGCCCAATACCTGGCTTACCCTTGCTTGACAAGAGTATGCGTTGGGTCAAAATATCTATATGGCGCAGACAAGTCTGACTTGGTTTGCATAAGTATTGATGCGCTTATCTTAGCAGTTTGGTTCTGCACCATGCTAATGAAGTAATCAATGGAGTGTTTTCTGCTGAAACATGCACCTGACATGCCTAAAATAATTTGTTCTGGAATCATTCAGTAGGCCTCAACCAGCTAATGACATTAAGCAATACACAATATATAATGATATGGGTTACGGTTACATCTTACAACATAGAAAGGGTCATATTTCCAAAATTTATGGGTTGCGTGGCCTTTTTAATATCTTAAAACAAGGAATCAAAAATCTTAACAACAAAAAGGCAAGCAGTCCTTTTTATTGTGTTTTCCTTCTTAGCATTCTGCAATTTTATACCCTTAATAATTGATGGGACAGCTAATAAAACTCGATGGCATTGTAACCAAATTAAAATTACACAAAGAAGTCAGAAAGAAGATTCATACCATGTTCTACTTTATAATCCTTCTAAAATGCAGAATTGGATTTGCAGCTGAGAATTGGCTGTAAATTGTAAAGTTCTAAAAGTATGAAGGCTCATTTCACCCAGTGTAAATAACTTCTAAGAGTAGATCAAGTGGAGCTCTAAAATGTTCTAGTATTCCATGAATAACAATTGACTGACTTCATTAGTACAATTATAATATTCATTGTGTTTGAAGAGGCACTTTATTATGCAAGAAAAGCTCATGTCCCTTATTCAAAGTCCTGCCCAAAGAAAATTGTATGATTGTTAATTTGGTGTTAACAAACAGGAAACTAAAGGTTACATATTTTATTTGGGTGATTTGATCTGTGTATCACTTACAGATCTGCTTAATTGCTAAGAAAAAAATGTCAGAAAAAAAATTATGATTGCTTTGTCTTAATAATTCATGTACATATACTGACATGAGAAAAACCCTTATACTAAATGGCTAAAAATCTGTGAAATTCCCCAAACTGCTATCATAACAAAACAATGCAGACATTTCGATTTTTTCATCGTACTGATTCTAGATTACATGTAGTTATTTGGGAGAACTAATTACTTTAAATAAGATGATTTAATTTTATGAAATATAGTTTACAATTTCCACAAAATGGGGGCACCAGTTGCCTATATAGTATTCAAAAGTAACATAGTGCTGACTGCATTGCTACATGACCCATAGCTAACATAATTTATGTGAACCTGTGCAAAAGGGCAGAGCCTCCAGTCACACCCTCTGGAGGCCCCACCCTTTTGCATAAATTTACCAGAGGCCAGAATAGTGAAGACAGATTTGCACCTCTCTCTGCTAATCTATCTGCATTATTCCTCCCTCTCTGTGCACTCAAAAGGGCCACAAGGACAACCTCTCCCGTATTCCTCCAATGGAGGGAGAGGGTATGCCTGGAGACTCTGCACTTTGTGGAAGGCAGTTTCAGTTGGTTCCCATGGGGCAGACAAAAAAAGTAGACAGAAAAAAGAAGATAGAAGAAGGGGCAAAGAGGAAGTGGAGCTGCAGGAAAGCAGACAGGGATACGGAAGCAGTCAGCAGAGAAGGTAGGGAGACATGTAGAGAGCATGAGAGAGTGTGAGTGAGAGTGAGTGAGCATGAGAGTGAATGAAGGTGACAATGAATGCCATTTTGGAATGGAAAATGCACCTCTAAAAAAAAAAGCACCTCTTTCAACCTGAACCTAAAGGACAGGAAAATAAATTTGTTGTCGGAAAGTGAATGGACCAAAAATGAAACAAATAAAACTTGTCTGAATCTTTTTGGTCCATTTTCACTAGTCTAGACTCCATAGAAAAGGCTTTTCTACTTAATAGAAAGAGTTCCATTTTCACCGTGCAAGCTATGGTCCAGCTTATAAGGATCATATCTACTTCTTCTGACATATCCATTGTACTGATTTGCAGTACACGTTGTTTTCAATGGTAGGATTACCATATGCAAGAAATAAAGTACTTAAGATAACTGCAAAATGATGACACGTTGTAAATATTGGATAATATGCATGCCTAGATAATTGTGATACTTCTTAATATGTACTATGTTTCAACATTTATGGAATTAATTTTTTTAAACATTAGACTTTTTGAAATTTTGAATCATCCCCTAAGCAACTGTTTATTTTATGGTTGGTAGGAAATATATATATATACATATATATGTATAAATACATAACAGTTTAAGTAGTTCTTTGATCTGAAATGTTGTATGAGGAATAGCACTGATGAGATTGTAGTCCAGTATGTTCCAATGTGCAATCAAGCTGAGGTTAGTCAACCATTTTTGAGACAAATACGTTGTTTTTTTAACATCACTATTAATGTTTTTGTACTGTATGTGTACTTTACTTTATTACAGTGAAAAAGGCGGTTAATTGGTCTAAAGGTTTGTGCTTAGAACCCTGCGTGGGGCGGGCCAGTATAGAAGTACCTGATTGCAAAAGGTCTGCAATAGCTTTATGCTTCTTTCTAGGTACTGGCTCAAGGAAAAGGACTGGCAAACAGCAGCGGGCTGGGGAACTGTCAGACAGCAGCAGGCTAATTTAACACAGAAGTGGGCAGAGTAGGCTTGCAGACAACAGCGGATACTGGCAGATGAGGTCAGACGAGCCAAGGTCATACATAGATAAAACAACCCATGGTACAAAAGGATGATCCAATGAATAGTCATAGTCCAAGTCAATGGTCAGAATCAGGGTAATCAATCAGTTAAGGTACACAGGGCAAAACCAGAATGAAGGAGAAAGCCAAAGTCAATACACAGCTCAAGCAAACTCATAGTAGGGCCAGAAAGTTCAATGCTCCTGCAAAGGAGCCTTGCAGCAACCCTCTTATGTAGGCTGTTAAATGCCTGACTAGCCACAGATGTGACAGAATCCTGACACACACTTGACATGGACACGGGAAGCCAGGAATCCAAGCAACCACAGATCCTTCTGTGGTGAGACTGACAGGTGGATTGTCTGCCATGTTCAAGGTTGCTGGTTCAAGTGCCTTTGGGTCATGACACAAACATTTGGTAAGGAATTTTGTCCAACTCCTCTTGGCAGAATTGCTTTCCAGTATGAACTTCCTTCTTAACGTCATGCCACAGCATCTCGATCGTATTCAAGTTAGTGACCATTTTTGTCTCTTTATTATCAAGGAACAATCCTTGATAAATAAGGCAGCAATTAGGCAGCACTCAAATTCTTGGTGCCTGAGCAGGACTCCACCCAATCCAAAACTACAAAATAGATCCTGGATCGAAACTTTGCCACGTGGTGGAATAACATGTCAATTCACAGTGCTGAGTTATATCATTTAATTTGAATTTTCATATTGTGGAAAAATCAACAATGACCTTAACGTCATTTCTCAACTGTTCTTGAATTTTTTTCGATTGTGACATCATGTGCTGCTTTTTGAGACCTTTTAGCCTACTTCACTTTGCAGGACGGGTTTTATTTTTTGTGCAACAGGAGAACATGCTTCTATGAAACCATTATGCAGGCTTTTTTCTCTACTGTGTTTGTTGACTAATCACAACAAAGGGTTCGATCTAATTATACTATGCAATTATTAAGGATAAAACTGCATATAAATAAAGTAGTTGGCTATAAACTTTCAACATCTAAATGCAGATAACATAATCTTTTGAATTTATTACAAAGAATAATTACTTGCTTTGAGAGCACTTTAAAGTGACACCAAGTATTTGCCAGGTGTTAATGGCTTTCTTTCTGTTTCCATGTGGTAGATATTTACTTGAACCAGTGTGTCTAAACTATATAAAGCACATGTGCATACATAAGTAATATTACACACCAAGCTCTTTGTTTCCAGTCCTCTGGGTACACATTTATTTTCTTTTGTGTTACTCTTTTCTCATTAATAATGCAACAAAAGTATAATTTTAGCTCTTCACATATGAATAACAATAACCAAAACTAACAAAAGCATGTTGTTTCTTATTATCCTAATATCCATCGAGTATCCAATCTGGACCAAAAAAAAGTTGCTGGCAACGTATTAATCATCATAAACCATTCACTGTAGTATAAATTTATCCATTACATTTTTCCTCAGGCCAAGCATATGTAGACTCCAAAGCTCAAAGCTATATTTCAAACACATAGGCAAAATGTGAGGAAGTCACATCTGGTCATGTGTTAGAAGTTGAAAAATGAAAGCTTTAGCATTTTTTAAAAACTATTTACTAACTATTTAATAATCCCTAGGGTATGCAAATTTTGTATCTTATTCCATAATATGCTCTCCTCAATTCATCATTAATCATAGACATGGATCTGTATCTGCTGCTAATGGCATACATTGCTATCCACTTAAAGTTTAGCTAGAAACACACAAAATGCTGGCATTTTCATCTCTAAACATGCATTACTTATAATGTAAAATACAGAGACCATTGTCAGATAAGGACTTATTTAAGATTCTTTTAAAACTTGCTAGATCTTGTTATTTTAAAAACATTATTATCCCCTTTAAAACAAAACAAGACTAATCAACAAGAACCTTTTTAAAAATGCAACATAGTAATGTATATTACAATTCAGGAAATACAACAATAAAATACCTATAAATACATAGCATGAAAAACTCGATGGCAGAGAGACAACTGGCTAGTTAATCTTAAAAATGTATGTTTTTTTCTATGGACAAAAGTATTGGGACACAGATCTATCACATGAAGCACCTAGCAATGCAGTCAGCAGTTTTAACGTGTGGGAAAAAAATGGGTCGTTCTGAAGACTTCAGTGAATTCAAGGGTGGTACTGTCATAGGATGTAACCTTTGCAAAAAGTCAATTTGTGAAATGTCCTCCCTGCTAGGTATTCCGTGGTCATCTGTAAGTGATGTTATTTGAAAGTGGGAGCACTTATGAACAGCAGAAACACGAAGCACGAGACCATGTAAAGTCACCGAGTGCTGAGGTCCACGGGTGCATAAAAGTCGCCAACACTTTCCTAATTTGAAGAGTTCCAAACTTTCATTGGCATTAATGTCAGCACAAAAACTGTGTGGCTGTTGCTTCATGGCCAAGCAGCTGCATACAAGCCTCACATCATTAATTAGCTGTAACTGTAATCTGGAGCAATGGAAATATGTTCTGCGAAGTAACTAATCACACTTCTCTGTTTGGCAGTCTGAAGGGTGAGTCTGGGTTTTGTGGATGGCAGATGTTACCTGCCTGACTGCTTTGTGCCAACTGTAAAGTTCGGTGGAGGAGGGATAATGGAATGGGCTGTTTTTCAGGGGTTGGGCTGGGCCCCTTACTTCCAGTGAAGGAAAATCTTAATGCTTCAGCAAACCAATACATTTTGGATAATGCTATGCTTCCAACTTTGTGGGAAAAATTTGGGGAAGACCCTTTTTTATTCCAGCATGACAGAGCCCCAGTGCACAAAACAAGGTCCCGAAAAACATGGTTGGATGAGTTTGGTGTGGAAGAACTTGACTGCCCCTCACAGAACCCTTACCTGACCCCATTAAACACCTTTGGGATGAACTGGTATGGAGATTGCGAGGCAGGCCTTTCTGTCAACATCAGTGCTCTACTGGATGAATGAGGAAAAATTCCCACACTCCAACATCTTGTGGAAAGCCTTCCCAGAAGAGTGGAAGCTGTTATGGATACAAAAAGGGGACCAACTACATACAGTATTAGTTTCTATGTATTTAGAATGTCATCAAAGTCCCTGTTGGTGTAATGGTCACTAAAATAGCCCTGATCTGTCAAGGCATGGACTCCACTGGACCTCTGAAGGTGTGCTGTGGTATCTGGCTCCATGACGGTAGCAGCAGATCCTTTAAGTTGCGAGGTGGGGCCTCCATGGATGCATCCTGGTGCCATGTGTTCTCCAGGTAAGTGACGCACCTGGCCATCCATGTGATGTAAAATACGTGATTCTTCAGACCAGGCCTACTTCTTCCATTGCTCTTTGAGCCAGTTCTAATGCTCATGTGCCCATTGTAGGCACTTCTGGTAGGAAAAAACTATGATGCACTGTGTGTTCTGACACCTTTTTTTCCCTGCTTCTAACACATCAACTTTGAGAACAAATGTTCACATGCTGCCTAATATATCCCACCCACTGACCCAGGTGCCATGATAACAAGATTATCAGTGTTATTCACTTTACCTGTCAGTGGTCATAATGTTATGCCTAACTGGTGTAAATTCTGGCAAAAAACGGTCAGTTTAAGATGTGCTAATATTCTGCTCACCTACAGGACTACTGAGTTCATGTTGTTTCCTACTGATCTTTATATATCCTTTTTTGTGGTCACAGTGTGGATTGTAGAAAGTATAACTTGAGTTTAGACATGTAGTTGAATTTCAATAGTTAAAGTTTTCACTAACCATTAGCAATAATTAATGATTAGACAAGGCATTTATTGAGTCCCCTCTCTTACTGCTTGATTAACACTTTTAAAAAGATGAATTACGAAATGTAAGTCATTTGGCATACTAAATGGTTACCCATTGAGATGACCTCCTGGGATTACACTGTAAATACTGTAATAGCTGTAAATGAATTTGCTGAATTTTTTTGTGTTTTGTGAATGATTCACAACAATATTACATGACACCACACTATATTTTGAATTGACACTTATGTCATCAGGACATTTCAAACCATATTATATGTACCACTCCATTCACATTAGCAGTTTGAGTTTGGTACCAGGCACTGCTTAAAATTTGCCTTTTCAAGAGTCTAGGTCACCACCCATACATTAAGAAATATTTCTTTATGAGAAAAAAAGTCTATATCTCTAGACAACCCTAAAGTTAAGTGTATTCTGCAACCAAAACCCATTACAGTACAATATCTATCTGATTTAATAAGTTAGGAGACAGTTGCTGTTAACGGAAAGATTTATATTAAACATAGTTAGTCTAAGAAAAAGGTAGCATGAATTTATATAAAGCTACATTTTAAAATTGTTAAATAAAAAAAAACAAAATTTTACAAGTAAGAAGCAACACTTTCAGAAGTGGTATGTAGATCATTTGCATATGTGACAAGACAAATACTGGATATAAACTGGATAGCGAAGAAAATGTGATCAGAGTTTCTCTGTTTGATCCTCCACAAATTAATATTATGTTATCTGAGAAAAGAAAAAGCTTGGTTTATATTATTATAAACGATAAAACTTTATTACGCTTATTTTATGGTACATACCAAGCAAAACATTTTGTCTTTGATCATTAAAGTAGTCATCCGTCGTTTATCAGCAAATCATTAATCTGTTTTTCAACTAATAACTATAGTGCACATTTTCTTAATACTTTTCTGACGTTCTTCCATATTCATAAAACCCTAATGTTTGCAGTTATGGATAATATAAATCCAGTAGAAACTTGACACAGATGGAAATCTTGAGCTGTAATGAGAATTGAGGCTTCAGAGTAAAAATGCCATTTGTTGGTTTTTCATAGTGAATAGTTTATGCTGAAAGATCAGCCAAGACAAGCATTTAGAAATATTAAGCCAACCACTGGCAGCAGTAGACTTAAATAGTAGACTAACCAGACATACCATTAGTCTGCAACCGGAAATTATATATATATATATATATATATATATATAAAATATATATATATATCACTCAACATTAAAAAAAAGCTTAACAGTCTACTTTTAGGAACAGTAGTCTCTCTGTAATGTACTGATCAGACACTGTAATAATATATTACAGTGTTAGGTTGGAAAGGCCCTTTCTAAACTATTTTGAACCGTCATGGGAGACAGGAACGTATCTGGGTCACATTACATTGGGAGGAAGGGGGTATGGATGTATGTATGTGAGCATGAATGTGCATGGATGTGTAATAGTGTGTATGTGATCAACATCTAAGCTGTGTGTGTGTGAGCATGGATGTGTTATTGTGTGTGTGAGCATGGATGTGTTATTGTGTGTGTGAGCATGGATGTATAATTGTGTATGAGCGTGGATGTGTAATTGTGTGTGTGTGAGCATGCATGTGTAATTGTGTGTGAGCGTGGATGTGTAATTATGTGTGTGAGCATGCATGTGCAATTGTGTGTGTGAGCATGGATGTGTAAGTGGGGTGAGATGGAGTGTGTCTTAGCATGAGTGGTGTGAGACGGAATGTGTGTCTTATAATAAATGTGTACGTGTGCATTAGACACAGGCAAGCTGCTTGGGTGCAATGATGGCTTAATTAAGCTACTTGGGGTAAAGGCAAACATAAGCTGTTTGGGGACAAATGTGGTGCTCACAAGCTGTTTAGGGCAAAGGTTATACTGTGGGACATTCTGCTTGGTGAAGTTGGGGGGGGAGGGTCCCACCAGGGCCTTGTGGTTTCTAGTTACACCCTTAGTTACACTCCTGGATGTCACACAGAGAATACCATTTTAAATGACATTTTACTTTTAACTTTGAAGAAATGTCCCTAGAGACCACTGATTGTGAGGTTACTACAAATGATTCATTTTTTCTTCTAATGTTATTTTCAAACAATGTCAATTGGTTTATAAACTTATGAACGACTGTCATTGCTTTCCGTTGAACTGATTTACACTGACAATAAGCTGGTGTATGAGCCTCATACACGATAGCATCAGCTAAGCTAAGTCACTTTGAAGAGAATTGCATGTAAAACCCAGCTGCCTGGTCCTGGTGGATGATAAGATAAGAAGACCACAAATAGGAAACTTATATAACCACATTGGGGAATACCTGGAAAACTGTTAAAAAGGAAGGGAGCAAAAACTACAATAAAGATGAATAAGGAGATAAATAGGCATCATGCTGTAGAATACAGGACTGTGCAAAACACATAGGGGGGGCATTGAAATATGCTTATGGATGCATATTATACAGAATAACTTTTTTCCTACCAAAATTATTGACTGAAAAATAAATCCTAAACAGGATGTCTAGATTTTACATTAATCAGTTATTGCATGAAGGGCATACACTAGATTTCTTGTAAGGTACACCATGTAATACAGACATAAACATGACAAGTAAAGTTAAATAGGAATGGCAACTAATAACATTTTTTTCATTATTTCCATTATGAAGCACAGTTTCATTTTAGTTATTTTATTTTTCTAGAGTAGACAGAAAAAAACAAAAAACTATCTAGTTCCCAAATCGGTTCATTGCTCCCACTTTTGTCTGCCTCTCTTTTGGACGACTGTTCTTATTGGTGGCAAGCACGGTAAGCATATGGGTTGCACATTCCAGTCTCAGCCCATCTGCACAAAGCAGACAATAAAATTGTCTAATATACATAATGTCTATTGGCTCTGCTTCACAGCATTTAAAGAACACACAAAATCTGTTGTCCAATGATTTGGTCAATTATGTGCGCTTTAACAGTTTGTTGTTATTGGTCACACATGCCTTGGCTCGCTTTGTTTAATTAGTTACCAAAAAATGTGTGCAACTTCAATCTTGCACAATATTTAATCCAACACATTTAATTAGCTTGATTCCAGCAATCATGATCTGAATGCAAACTTGCCACAAACAGCATTTGAGGGGAGCTGATAAAAGTAAAACGTTTTTTATATTTATTATATGTGACAGCAAAATAAACAGATAGGGGAGAATGTGGTAGTATGTTGCATATTATTGTGTCATATATTATGTGCTTGATCTAATTTACATCAGTTGGAATAGACAAATGTATGGTGACCATTGCTTTCAATTAAATCACATCAGTTCAGTAAATATTACTCACTGGGCAGTTTCAGTTGGCAAAGGTAAAACACATATTTCTTCACAAAAAGTTGAATTTGTTATATTGATTTTCTAAAATCCTAATATTTAGCAAAGATAATTCCAGTAGGAAAATTGGATTTCTCCGGTATGCATTATGTATTAGAAGAGATCCATATTTGAGACTGATAAGACCAGTACACCTGTGAACAAATATAAGAACTATGCACTGGTGTATTAAAATGACACTACATGTTGCAACAAATTATCTGCATGCTTTAATGGCTAAAGGTTTTTAACCTAATGGTATGGTGTAAGGTTGAGAAGTTAACAAAGCAGCTTTAGTATAATGTATAAGTGCTAAACACAAGCTTGGGTAGTTTGATGGATTATGAACAGGTGGGCAATTTGAGCACAGAAGGCAATGAGTACCATGCAGTTTTGGAAGGGCGGTAGAGAATGAAAGGCTGGAATACATTTGCCTTAGCTGGTAATAAAAGACACAATTTCCAGTTCATAACCAAGGTACATTTTTATTCTAAGTTAAAATCAAAAAGTTTTAGTTGATAGCTTGAAGTGATCAGGAAAAAGAGTACCCTGATTGACATTTGTGTCCCTGGATAAGTGTTCCCTGTAGCCTAAGGTTAACATTTTTCTCTTACGTTAATGTGTCATTTGGTTTTAAATGCTGTAAAATGTATCTGCCATTGGCATTTTATCTTCCAACCAAACAGAAATTATTAGTGATATGGAATTTAAGAAAATAATCTTAAAATGTTGCATAGGATTGATTGTTCCCTCAAAGATGGGTAGAATCAGACACAAATGTTTCACATGGATATGAACCAGGTTAGAAAGTTGAGGTTTCAAGATTGAAGAAATTATCCCTATAGTTACCTCTAAACATTTATTTCTTTGTACAATTGCTTTGGATTCAGATATACATGAAACGCAAATTAGGGTACACACATTTTATGACTTAAATATAATGATGTCATGATACATTTTCCCTACAAGCTAAAAGCAGTTTTTATAAAGATATAGTCATTTTGTACCAAGTAACAAAATACATCTGAAATATACTATATATGTGTCTTTCTTATTTCTTATTTTAGAAATGCATTTCCAATTCTTGTAAAATTCCAGTAGTAGCTCACATAAAGTTAATGTTTATGCTATCGATGTACTAATCTTTACTTACCAATACTTCTCTTTGGTAATAATACTAGTATAAAAACAAGTCACAGCATTTTCAGGTGTTAAATAACAGTTCTAGAAATAAACAAATTTACTAGGTTAGATGATAGATTTCCTTTCATAAAACATAATATGATTGATTAGGACATTTGGTGGAGACTAAGAAGAACAGGTTTTTTTTTTTTTCTTATCTCTGAGCACTCATTGTTATGATGTCTAGGGCACAAATATGTTTTCGTTATCGGAGTGACAACGTGTAAAAGAAATATACACATTGAATATATATATATATATATATATATATATATATATATATATATATATATATATATATATATATATATATATATATATATATAGATATATATAATCAGCATTATCTTAATGAAAACACACGATCAGTTATCATAAGTATATAAGTATAGTGTGTTACAATGTGTTATTAGTATTTATAAAAAAAACCCACTGTTCTTAATCACATTTCAGCCATTAAAGAAAATTTGGCTTCTAATAAAATTACAAGAAAATAAGAAGAATGGAATGTAGTGCAGCTTTTTTGTCTTAACTAGATAGAGTTTCAATGTGACCTGTAATGCAATTAAAAGAATGAATTTTACATTTTTATATGTAGACCAAATGGTGCATTAATGCTAAGAATCATTACAGAAGCCTTTCATTTTTGTAGCTAATTCACTCAGAATAATTATCTCACAGTATACTCAATGAATCCTACCTCACAATATATTCAATGTACCCTTTTATTAGGCATAAAATTCAGTGTTATGGAATTTAGTCTCAATCAGTTTATTAATCTAAAGTTTGTTTTACTGACACTGGGGAGATCCAATATAAATGCTATAGCTTGAAAGTAATTTTTCATGATCAGAACTGTAGATTGTAATATACCCAGAAACAAGCGCAAAACATCAAGTCCCAAGCACTCACATTAAATGACTAAACGTAGACTTTCAGAATAGTGTAACAGCTTGCCCCATGATGGAAACTCCTCTCAACCTTTTTTTTGCCACCACCAGGGAATTTGTAACGATTTTAGGTTTATCTAGTGATCCTTCCTGGAGCCTACTTGCTTAGGTGTGATTCTTCAACTACAGGTTAGAATTTGTTTGGACTATTACCACAATTCTACAAACATGCCTCCCTCTGGCATGGATAGCTTTATGTGGCCCATTCCATCATTAAATTGTTGCTGCAATTTATTTGCCTACTCTATTATCATTGACATTAATTATTTTTGACAACCTTTGACGTGCATCTTGTCCATCCAGTGTCCTGATGTTTCCTTGTAACCTGACTTTCACATCAGTAATGGCCATAGAGCCAATTTTCCCCTGCCTTTCTCCTTGCTACAGTATGTCTTCCTTTGAAGTTCTTTGGAATCTAGTCTCACATGATCATGTCCATTAAAATGATGGTTTTTAACCCTGCAAGAGCAGGGCTGTCTTCTACTTCTGTGCCAGTATGTCTTATGTATATTCATAACATGTGTATTGTCAGCCCTTTTACCCATATTCTATGTTGTATTAGATTATTTAAAACAAATATTGAGGTACTTCATTATAACACTTGCCTGTCCGTATGTGATATTTAATTAATATTTTATGGGTGTTAAAATAGCTTACATTTAACTCATATTCAATGGAACAAATCTGAAGGGATAATTCTGTTTTTCCTGTGTAAAATTGTTCACATGGTCATGTTTGTACATAAATAGCTATGCCTAGCTGCGCAAACCTGAATTCTTTCTGATTCCAGTGATATCACATCTGTATGATATGTTGTTGTAAATTTGCTAAAAAACTAACATCACAAGTAATGTGTTCCAAACCCTTCCCAAACTGAATTGCACAAGTAACCGATGTTATATATATATATATATATATATATATATATATATTGTAGGGAACAGCTCACACATGGGGCAGCAATGACAGCATTCACACAGGCAGCAGGTTTCAAAAGTCAAGAGTGTTTATTTAAATTATGCAGGCACAGAGCACCTTGCAAACAAAACAAACTCTAAGCCTGTCCGGCTCTAACTAAACATCAGGATACCTCATTATCCCACTACAAGCCTAAGGTCTGGCACAAAGCAAACTAACAGGTTGTCTATAGGTAAAGCTTTATACCTGGTGGGTTGCAGCACTGGCTGTAGCTGCTCCTTGATTCAGTCTCTCCTACAACCTGCAAACCTAAAAGCCCTCTCTTTTAAGGCTTCCTCCCAGTAATAAGCATAGGAAGCCTCACCTGAGGACTCCTGGGAGTAAGGAAAACCCGTAGTGGACTATCGGTGTGGACTGGAGCTCTCCCACTTATCCAAGAAATCCAGCCCATGTACCTTTAAACAACAGAGCCCTAGCAGACTACGCCCTGCTAAAGCAGCATGCATCCTCCTGGATGTCTGCTACCGTGCCTGGCTGAGAAAACCAGGTGAGATATACACCCCATCCACCACAATACATATATATATATATATATATATATATATATATATATATATATACACAATGTCAAAAAAAGAGTATTGCAGAGTATGCGGTAATACCTTTGTTATTGGGCTAACATAATATTTAAAAGACAAGCTTTCGAGAGTTATCTTCTCTTCATCATTCATCAGGTCTGAAGCAATACTGATCAACATGACAGAGGTTACTACTTAAAGCAAGTGATGGTATTAGAGAAGGGGAGGGAGGGTTGAGTGGGGTATCATAAATGATGGGCCTGGAGGTGAAAAATGCAGAGCGGTTGAGAGATAACCATTGCATGATGGCATTGCATTATGGAAATCTACCTGTACTGGTTCTAACCAAATCCCCAACTCCATTTGCAGAAGGAACCTCCAGCATCGTTCACTGTTGCCTGCAAACACTCATTCTTGTACTGCCCTCTAGCCCTTCAGCAAACAACTGCCTTCTGCTACAGCCAAATATTGCAAAATATTCCCTCATCAGTCTAGAGCTCATGGTGCCTGAATTCCTGTGTTTTTCTGAATATTTGAGTCCCCTGTGAAGACTACTTCTGACTAGACGTCTCAAGACAGTAGATGGGTTTATCAGGGTCCCACTGTTTTCCGACAATGCTGAGTTAATGGCACTACTGGGTATCTTTAGATTGTGAAGGGAAATATATTTTTAAATATTTAAAAATAACATTCTGTTATCTTTTTGTATAACCAAATATGATAATTATCTGTTGTCAGGAACTAAGACGGCATTGATTATGTCATCTTTTAATCATATTTATAGCAATGTAAATGTAGCTGTGTGGGCACCAAAACAACACAGAATAAACTGTCATTATTTTACTGACAACATCTCACATATAATATGTTGCACAGATATAACAAATACATATTTTTATAAAATTTGCTCAAAATTATTTGCATACAACTATGATAGTTTATTAAGTAAAAATGAGAAGATCACAAGTCTGATCAGAATTAAGCTAAGGTTTTCTCGCTTTCTTTCAAATAACATGTGGTGGTATCAAAATAATAGTAGTGTAGTAGGATTACAGTACTTTAATACCAACACAAACTGTCCAAATAGCGCATCTGATAGAAAGTGTGAAAAGAAGGGTTGGGGAGAGGGATTGAGAGTGACAAGCTAATACACCGGTTAAATGATCTAATAAATTATCAACATATAATACTGTATGTAATACCTTTATTCATTGTTAATTTAAAAGGGCAATTATTTTACGTAGTTATTTTGACATACAGTATAACAGTTAACCTAATAGTGAAAACAGATCAATCAACATTGTATCATAAATATGAAGTCAAATGGAAATACATAATTTAATAGAATATATTTGCATCACAATTAGTGAAAACAGCTCACTTTTGAAATCTGGTCTTTGTGAAGAAGACGTTACTGTCTGTAAAACCTAATTAAGGTTAAAAAACTTTAAAAAAAGCCTTTTGATGAAACCAAAAGCTAGATTTAGACATAGATCTGACATATATTAATTTATTATATTTATGTTGTTCTTGTATTTCCTTATAAAAAAACATCTAAATGTTGTGACTGATGATAATTGATATAATTTTTAGTCTTGGCTTCTATAACAAAAAATGTAGCCCCTCCAACCTCCCTGTGTCCTATGGCAGAGTATATCTGTAGAAAAAAACTTCTTCTGTAGGCCAGGTATGCTGCAATTAGCTTCACATGTGTAAATCCAGACTGTTGGAGCACCAGCCCAGCTGTAACGTTTCACCCTCCGCTGTCTGGACTTGTTTAAACTTTGTGCTGCTCATTTTCATTACCAACCACTAGTGGCCACCTTTGTCACTCTGAACCACTCAGAGTGATTATCATGTCCAGCTGCACTTTATTGCCTGATCAAGCCAGCCTATATAAACCTGCCCAGCCCTTCAGTCTGGGCCTTGACATTAATGTTTTAGGATTGCTTGTTTGGTTCCTGATCGGCTCCTGAGTTACGGCCAGCGACCCACAAGTGGACTCCAAAGCTGAGTGCCCTGCAAGTGGGCTTACCTGCCGTGTGTGCCCCATCCAGAGGGCTTCCTGCCATGTGTGCCCCATCCAGAGGGCTTCCTGCCATGTGTGCCCCATCCAGAGGGCTTCCATCCAAGAGACTTTCCTTGTTTTTATGTTGTACCATCATCTGCAATACAACTCAGCATCTTCTGTCTGTGATTTTATTTCCTGCACCTGTCTGTAACAACCCCAAGCCATCATGCATAGTGGGGTACAGACAGAGCCCCTCATATCCCCTGCACCTGGGCTCCTATCAGACCTGATCACCCGGTCCGTGACACCAGCCTGCTTTCTTGATATATCACCACAGTGGCCCATAACACAATTTGCCAGCCTCTCAATGTTTTATTCAATTTGCCAAATTTTCTCTGTGACCTTAACATGGTTGGCAAGGGCAAATACAATTAGCTAATGCAGGATATATATACACACACTCACTGGCCACTTTATTAGGTACACCTGTTCAATTGCTTGTTAAAACAAATAGCTAATCAGCCAATCACATAGCAGCAACTCAATGCATTTAGACATGTAGATGTGGTCAAGACAATTTGCTGAAGTTCAAACCAAGCGTCAAAATGAGGAAGAAAGGGGATTTGAGTGACTTTGAAAGTGGCATGGTTGTTGGTTCCAGACGGGCTGGTCTGAGTATTTCAGAAACTGCTGCTCTACTGGGATTTCCACATAAACAATCTCTAGAGTTTACAGAGAATGATCCGAAAAACAGAAAATATCCAGTGAGCGGCAGTTGTGTGGACAAAAATGCCTTGTTGATGTCAGAGGTCAAAGGAGAACGGGCAAACTTGTTCGAGATGACATGTTGGCTGATTAGCTATGTATGCGTGTATGTATATATGTATGATTGTGTATATGTATGTGTGGGGGAGAATATAAGTTAGAAAGAGGATGAAAAATGTAAAAGGCAAGCAAGATATAATAAAAAAGGGAAAGACGATAGAGAAAATTAAAGAAAAGATCCCAGCAAGCAAGGTGGAAATAAAGAGATTGGCAATTTGTTTTGTCCTAAGAGGTTGGAAAGAGGTAGAAAGAAAAAAGATCACAGGACACAGAAAGCAAAAAGTAGGTAAAAAGTGCTTGCTAAAGGCAGGAAATCCAGAGAAGGGTCTCTTCCTGTGTAATTATTCCAGGGCCCAAAGCCGCTTTTATTACTGTTTACACTTGTTACGCACCACTGCTGCTTCTGAGTCAGTCATTATTTTGTATGCACCACATATGTTCCTAGTTATAACACCTGTCTGCAAACTAGCCTCCTTAACTAGGTGGAGGCATTGCCAAACTCAAATAATCCCCAATCTCTCATAATATGATTTAGATACCTGAAGTACAATGGAGTGGCACACAATAATAGCATGCAACAACTAGTATTTGGGTGGCCAAGAAAGGGTTACATATTCACCAATCAGCACTAACATTATAAACACTGAAGTGAATAACACAAATAATTTTGTTATTATGGCACCTGTAACTAGTTGGGATATATTAGGGAGCAAGTGAACATTTGGTCCTCAAAGTTAATGTGTTAGAAGCAGGAAAAAGGACAGGGGCCAATTTGTGATGGCTAGACGACTGGGTCAGGGCATCTCCTAAACTGCAGCTCATTTGGGGTGTAGGCTGGCCTGTGTGGTCAAATCCAACAGACAAGCTACTATAGCTCAAATTGCTGAAAAAAGTTAATGCTGGTTCTGATAGAAAGGTATCAGAACACACAGTGCATTACAGTTTGTTGTGCATGAGGCTACGTAGCCTCAGACCAGTCAGGGTTCCCATGCTGACCCTTGTCCACTGCCGAAAGTGCCTTGAATGTGCACGTCAACATACGAACTGGACCACGGAACAATGGAAAAAGGCGGCCTGGTCTAAAGAATTATGTTTTCTTTTACATCACGTGGATGGATGGCCAGGAGAACACATGGCACCAGGATGCATCCATGGAGGCCCCACTTCGCAATTTACAGGACTTCAAAGACCTGATGCTAACCTCTTGGTGCCAGATACCACAGCACACCTTCAGAGATCTAATGGGGTCCATTCCTTGATGGGTCAGGATTGTTTTGGCGGCAAAAGGGAGACATACACAATATTAGGCAGGTGGTCATAATGTAATGGCTGATCGGTGTACATGCCTGCTGTAGAGCTGGTTCCTCTCTGCTAGTGTCTGACAGTTCCTCACATCAATCCAGAGCTCACAGGTAGCATAGTTTATAGCAGCAATGGGCAGTTAGGCTACTACAAATCAAGTAAGTCTACTATAGGATGGGGAGCTCAGGGCCCCTACTATTCTGAAGCAATTGTTCCTTGTAACCTTGGTTAATCCAGCCTTGCCTCCTCCCACATAATTTTGGTCTAAGGCCAAAACTTAATTTATGTCTATTTTGTGTAGAATCTTGTCAATTTGCTGGAGTTGTCCGATTTTTTTTTTACCTCAGGACCATCAATTTAGATCTATTTAAATTTCAGACACCTGTGTAAAAGGGGAAGATATGAGTTCTGTGATGCTGGCATTGACATATTGAAAGTGTACAACATGATGAACAATGATGTCATGCGCCCTCTGGTATCCTAGAAGGAGGAGACCTGAGTGTTAGGAAACATTTAAATTAGTGACTTTTTGAAATTATAACTACATGTTAGAATGCAGGATGTGTACTGCAGGAGAACTATTACACTGATATTCAATTTTGCCACCAAATGAAAAGATTTTCATTTTTCTTTAAGATGGATCAGAGGCAATACAAGTTTTTTTTATGTTTAACACACCCAATCTGCTACTCAAAGGATTAATGATGTACCAACCATTGTGACTGCCTACTGGAAAAAAAAATCTAGTTTTCCATAATTCATTACATTTTCCTGTTATCTGCAAACTCTTCTTCAGCTCAAGATGATGCATGGTCATCAAAAAACATTCTTTGAGATAGTACCTTTCATTTTGCTTTTATGATGTATCCTTCTGTTGAAAGAAACATATATCTTTTGACAAGATAGGAGATGAAAAAACTTTAGATTTCAAATACTGTATAACTTTCACCACTCTTTATTATAGTGGAACCAAAAAGAATACTGAAGTAAATCCCTGTTTTAGTTGAACTGGGAAAAATTAGAACAATATGAGGAACTAACAAGAGTTGAATAAGGAAAATGGATGCATATTAGTTCCAAAGTTAGACAAAAAATAAAATTTTATTCTAAATTGTCAAAATTAAAAAACTTAATATGCAAGGTTAAAATATCATCCTGGGGAGCAACTAAGCAATCCTTAAAAAAATAATAAAAAGTAAATGACTGTTGAAATCTAAGGAAGTTAGCATTCATCCACATGCCCTTGTACTTTGCAGCTCCATTAATAGAGAAAAAAATGGCCTGCTACATAAGTGCCTAATACGCTATTAGGAATAGATTTAACTACCAGAAGGACTAATGGCACACCCCCATACAAGTCCCTACTTTTTCTGTCCCTGCACCATAATTCCCTTCCTTACTCTAGGGGGATACCTTTTTGTTCCTTTTTTCGAATATGGAGGGGAAAACAGTCTGGATGTCTCTGTCTGGCAGAACTTGTGCCTTACCCTGTCCTGCCTCTGCTGCTGCGGCTGCTCAGTATTCTTCCTTATCAATATAGGGGGGTTCAGGTTTTTCTGCCAGTGCCTTCCCTGTGCCTTACCCTGACTCTACTCTTGTGGCTCAGTCTCCTTCCTTACCCTGATATTTTTCGGTGTTCTTCAGTACTGTGTATTTCCAGTGGCCTACTACAACTGCTTCTGCTGCCATAACACCTTCTTCACTCATCAATTGTTAAAATGGTTCAACTTGCTTTAAGAAATTCAGTCCCCTAGCATGCTGCTGGATCCTTTGGAAACAGCCCCATGTAAATCTAAAATATACATATGCTATATAGATAATAATTTACAATGGAGGATACCATTTTGTGTTAAACCACTGGCTGCTGGAGTTTACAGGTGGGGAGTGGTAAAGGTGAAGCTTTTTGGAACCTCAGAGGTCTCCTATTCAAGCAGAATCCAATTCTGAAAATCAGAAGCCTGATGTAAACCATATTATCTTCTGCCATGTTTCTTTTGTCATTGAGGTTGTAAGTTGGGGATTCTTTTTGAAATTGCTTTAATAACTGTGATAGTTCCTTGTTTTTATCATATGCTACAGTTAGTGATACCTTGTGAGGTTAATTTCCTAACTTCTTGGCTCCAGCTCTATATGGTCAGTTCTATTTGTTTTTAATCAGTATAGAAAATGTAGATTCTGTAGATTATTCGATTCTCTAGGAAAGCCATAATGAGCTTGTTCTACGGTGGGAACTTTGGAAATAAATGCTTACATTACACAAAACAAAATGTCTTAATCTTATCTTAATTGACATGACTTTGATGTAAGGACTCAAAGAAACTACATAAAGAAACACAGCACTCTACTGTTTCATTATGTATAATTAAGTGTTCACATGGAGATCCATTTTTCTAGACTCTAATCATCTACCAGTGAATCAAATCCGGCTTTTGTTCTTAAATGTGGTAAATACAGTTCCACATTTCATTGCTCTTTTAAACAGTCCTCACCGGCCAATACCCGTTACTTATAATTAATGAATACTTACCAGAGAAACTTCATGGGGCATAATGTATCCATTTGAATAAATAAACAGATCTCAGGTCACATGTACTGAAATAGATAAGTGTCTTTAAATGCAATTGAAAGGTTAATTTCAGCAACCCTTTTATTGATCCGTAGAGTGCTAGTAATGCCATAAAGACAGCACTGATCTCGGTAGGCATTCAATTTTACATGATAGGCTGGTATTGATTTATTGTTTACTTTCACGTTGTTTTCTTTTACATTTTGGATGGTATTTAGATCCGAATATATGTTAGGTATTCTATATATTTTTTAGTGATCATTGTTACCTTCCTCTGCCCCATATTTGTAATATCAGAATAGTAGAAATCCAAACAGTCTTAGACAAGGAACAAGATTCAATCTATCCTGCAGAAATGCAGACTTTATACTAGAAAACGCGCAAGATATGTCAGTTGGTTCATAACTGCCAAATCTAAACTTTGTAACACAATTCTATTTTTATACAGCGTAGTCCCATTACTGTGCATTGCACACATGCACGGCGTTCACATCGTTAATAATCACAGGTATAAAAGGAGGAAACAAACTGACAAATGATAAAAATACAGCACTTTCGATAACGGTTATTGCTTCTGCTACTGTCATGTTTCAATGGGCCAGTTTCTGAGTATCACAGCTGACAACTGATGCGTTGATTGCAAGCTGATGATTTGTGAAGATTATGATATTGTTACCTAAGGATCTTGTGTATACAACAGTGCACATTCTTTGGAATTTCTTTGGTTTTGGTTTTATCTAAACATTAATTTTTTTTATTTTTTTATTTTTCTAGTTGTGATATACAGTAGCGTTTTTACTCGTTTTAGATTTTCCCACCAGTCTATAGGATTGGCAGACATTTGCCAGGTCTCTACTTGACCCACGTGTAAAATATGTAGAGTGGAGAAAAAACTGGAGAACAGCTGAGCTAAAGTATTAATTCGCACTTCAATTTACAGCCTCAAGGCAAATGTATAAAAGGGTCTACTGTGACCAGAGTGAAAGGCGACAAACTTATAACACCTAAGTACGGTAATGGCCATGATGTATTAGATAAATCATTCTTTGTCTGCAGTGGAGTGCGTGTACAATGCATTATGAAGCCCTCTAGCACAAAAGGTGTAAAAAACATCAAATGCTCTTTGAGCAGCCAAATACCAGCCTTATATGAATAAAACTCACAGGGACTTCACAGGTTATTGCAACTGTAATGACAGGCTGATCACAGAATGTCAGAATCTTTCCACATCTTTAATCTCACGAATCATGTCTTTCATCAAGAGAGCCAGTGTTAACTATTGAAGCAACATCTGCTTTACAATTAGCCATACACAACATGGTATAAAATGATAGGGTCGCTATGTCTGTCCAGTAATACATCACCTTAATTTGCCCCACCTATTAGTTGACAGCGAGGTTCATATGTATTATGCACAGTTACATTTTGGTTTTAAAGATAACTTGTGAGCTATAGCCTACAATGCTATGGAAATGTGGAGGCTGCAGCTGCAACCTACCACAGCTGATAAATGACTTGTCATGTGTGCATCTTATTGAAGGCACTAGTAATTTTGACTCCAAAGAGAAGAATTAAGTTTTTATTTTTGCTTTTTTTATGATAATTGGGTTCGAGAATAATTGTGTACTTCAAATGCATAAAGTGTTGGTAAACTGGATATTGGGGCCAGAAGTTATTTTGTAAATAAGCATTGATCTGACCAATTATTTCTTTTTCCATTCATTTCACTACTGCTGGTCTGCAGTTGACACTGCTACCTTTTTTTCTGAAAATAATCACCAATACTGACTAGTTAATGTTGTCAGCACACTCTAAAGCCCATTTAATAACTTTGGTTATAGCTCACCAGGTCCCTTTGATTTATCTGTGTTTACGTGAGAGGTGAAATCGACCTTCTTTCCCTGTAAACATATACTTTTCACACGTCTTGCTATTTCTTTGTTCTAAATTACGTCCCTTTTCTTACAACATCCTCTGTAAAAAAAAAAAAAAAAAAATGAAGAAAAAACAGCTAAGCTTTTATCCTCGTTTACTTATCACTCATGTGTTGTCAGTTTTGTCTCCTGTAATTTATTTTACTTTTACTTCTATATGTAAAAAAATATTTATTCCATTTTTGTTTTTTTCTTAACCAGACAATTTTGTGTTTTGGAAGAGTATCTTTCAAATAGGCCCATTTCTTATGGCCTCTATCTATAGATTTCTAGGCTCATCTAAAGATGTTTGGATTTTATAAATATAAGCCTGTTAAAAGTACAAATAGACATACTAATAGCATATCCTACTGTGTGTAAAACTAATGTTTATGTGTGCAACAAACTGTCCTTATGTACCGTATAATTACTCTTTTGACCTTTTCCCTAAAGGCCAAGCGTGTTCCCTATCTACACCTGAAACTGGGGCTCATCGGACGTTCCACCTCTTGCACTAGCAGGTATGAGAGTAAGGATAGGAATCTACCTCCTTGTATAGATTATAGGGGTCTGAACCCTAGTAATGTCAAGAACTTTCACCCCTTATAATTTCTCTCTGAATTCTTTGATAGGCTTTACATTACATTTGATTTAAGTATATAGGTATAAGTATAAGTATATAACATAGTGCAAATCAGATAAAAATGGTTTTCATTATATGCTCTGGCCATTAGAAGTATACTGTAATACCATTAAGTTTCTGCGGTGCCAAGAATTTCTAAACAATTGCTTCTCCAACAGTTTGTGATGTTTAGTTGAAAAATATTCTGATGCTCCGATATTTCCCCAAAGTTCCCTCTCAATGAGACATGTAAAGAAGGTGTTGCAATATCTAAGGGACAAAAGACCAAGTACCAAAGGTAGCCTTTCTGGGTTATGTCATTAGTTGTTTTGACATGAATCCTTCTAAGTTTGAGGCTATTCTTCAGTGGTTATAACCCTCAATGAATAAAACCTCTGCAAATGTTCTTATGTTTTGTGAGTTATTGCAGTTCAATTACAGTGTTAACATATACATAGCTCTATATCCTTGTGGCCCTGACTGGAGGTATAGAGAAAACTTATTGAAGGTCCATATGTGCCATTTACTATACTTAGAGATCACATAAATATCCAATGCATTGATGATACTAAATCTACAACAAGCTAGGTGGGTACTGTTTCTCTTTGAAATGTTTATTGTTACTAAGAAAGCTAACCATAAGGATGAACCTACTGTACCCCATAACTATATAATTTCCTTTTTCAGAGCCTCTTTGTTCTCCCCATTATGGACAATATATGTGAAGCACATACTGCTTCTACTCCCAACCTTTTTTGCTTCCTAAGAGAAAAGGGGTGTTATCTATGAAACATAATACCAAAATCATAGGTCATTCAGGAATGGCTCATACATGCGCCTTGATCTCAGGCATCTTTTAATTGCCCATATTGTGAAAGGACATAATTGACTTTGTATCTGCATGTCAATTATGTGTTACTATTAAAACCCTAAAGACTCTACTCTGCAGTTTAGTGGGTCTCAGTGGGTTAAAAAGCAATACAGTACAACTGATTCAGCTCCATAGGACTTTGCCAAGATTTGAGTACCTTGATTAAGCTGGTTGGTTAAGCACGATATTTCCATATAGTGTGAAGGAATACCCAATATTTGAGTCTGGACTTTTTTGCAGTACTCCTATGTGTTAAAACTAGATTAACAAAAGTCTTGTAAAAAAAAGCATATTTTGAAGAAAAAAAAATACTTAAAAGAAATGTTATACATATTCCAAGTTTAAACATTTTTCTTGTTTTTACAAAATATTAGTACAAAATATTAGCACATCTGGAATAGAAACAAGATGGATATACTGCAGGTAATTCATAGATGCCTAATAACACTGTGCTTAAGTTTGAGTGATGAGGCAATTTTAACTGTTTTAACTAAATGTAATATTTTTGCGAGTTATTCCTCTTAAACAAACAGCTATCCTGCAAAGTAAATTCTAACGGAAAAAATTATTAAAGATGAGCTAACATTCTATTGCTGAAGGTATTCTGAAAGTATATTATCTCTCCCTTATCTCTTTCCTCTCTTTCTCCCTTATCTCTCTTTCTAGTTGTGTGCCTATCTATTCGTGTATCCTTTGTAACTTAACACCAATAAAAAAGGCAGGAGTTGTATTCATCTTATAGCTAGATTTACTTATACTTCCTAATTATATCACAAAGCATTTTTATCAGAAGATGGCAGCAAAACCTTATAAAATCCTAGAATAAGGAACTAAATAGACTTACCCAAATTAAGAAAATACAATGTGCAGTATCTGCTTTTAGTCCTTTCTTTTTTTTAAAAAAAACCCATCCAAGTTTTTTTACTCTAAATTTTTTTACTCTAGAAAAATCTAAATTTTTACTCAAAACAAATATGCATATAGAGGGCTCTACTGCAAACATGAATGAATATTTCCTATTGATATAATTGCACTTGTGTCTCACTTTTGAAGCTTGGATATATGTAAATTACTAATGCTTATTTACCTGGCTATTTGTGAACCAAATTTCATTTTATAGCTGGCCTTCAAAATATCAGTTGCCAGCATACATTGCAGACAATATAAATCTGTAACGTATTTTAGTGTTGCCATCCTTGCTTTTTAAGGCATAGAAATAACTGTCTGCAAGGCAAGTAGAGGAAAGGATGGTAACATGAGACAAACATTCACATATTTGATATGGTTTCATAGAGGGTTCTATAGAATGATTCTCTCTTCCTAAACCACAGCCCCACTTTCCTTTTCTGCTGTGTTCTGATGGATGATTCTTCTTTCTGTTTAGCCACACCAAGAATTACAGTAAGCACCATTTGTTGGCATTGTTTGTCAGAAAACATGTAAGCGAACCCATGTATTTTTATATAGTAGAAATTAAGTACACAACAGCTAATTGCCTATGACAATATCAGGACTGCCCCCCCCCCCGGCTACTAGGGAGACTGCAACTGCTGCTTCCTCTGTAACATCATTAGTCTGCTCTATGCAGTGTATATTAGCCCCATCCACTCCCTGGACCTCATTGCTCTCGGGTGTTGTGACCCAGCTTGTCCTGACCTGCCTACTCTCTGGTATCCTGACCCGGCTTCACCTGATCTGGTTTGTCTTTATCAGATGGTCCAAAATACTGCTGTGGTGGTCTACGCTGCCGTCTAGTCCCTGATTGCTGACCAACTTTGCTTATAGGTTCTGTTCCTAAGCTCAATGCTCATTAACTGTTGTGTCAACATTTGAAGAAAAAAGGTGAGAACAAATGCAGGATGGGCTTATTGCACAGCACCCCATTATAGACCACAGACACTTCAGGAACCTGATTTCACAAGGCATTGAAGCAGGCGTAGAATATACAGGATCTCATTGAAAACTCATCAATGTGCAAAGCAGTGTTAGCTTCCCCCCAAAAAGCCATATAAATTACAATTTCTCCTTACTTTTGCATTTATCCTCAAATGTCTTATTTGGGCCCCTGTTCAATACACCTATATAAAATATACTATAACCTCATAATTTCCTGTTATTTGGCATTTCTAAATACAATAGCATAGTATGCTGTATGGTAAAGTGAGTAATTTAATACAACGTGTATGACTTTAGTGTTGCTGTATTTACTAGATAGGGATTTTAGATAAATGTTCAACAATGACATTCATAGAATTGAAGAACACTGCTGTGTATGTCTGTGTTTTGTTAGCACATAGTAATTGTTTGTTTCACAGTTGCAAAGCTATTTCTCACTAAATGCTATTATAACCTATTTCTCACTGTTAAGGCTCATTCTATACACAATAGAACAAATATTGTCAGCTACAATGTATTACAAAACAACTTTTTGATAATTATGGGATGATGTGACTATAAACAATATTCCCTTTCACCCATATGTCTTAATGCAATATGTGTAAGCAGAATTGATGCACGACCTTCCCTAATGAATTACTCTGACCATATTTCCTATAGAAAAACTGCATTACAGTCAAAACACTGACAATGACATTATATTTTAGCTGAGAATCTCCTAATTGTCAATTCAAAACACACTTGCATTTGTGTGTTTTGAATCCAATGAACAAGATAAGTATTTACATGTGGCCCACCATAACTCTTTTTACAAAGTTTAGACTATGCACCTGCCATGTGTAAATTCCTAAATTTTAGCTATAAATTATTCACTACACTCTGACTTGATCAAAAGACCCAGGCTTTAATAAGCTTTCTAATTCTACTTCAGGTATACTGGTATACTGGTATATACTAAACAAGCTTTGTGTTTCAGATGGATTTTAAATATATCACACTGCTTGCTATGAAAAGGTATAATAAATCTATATGACTTTATCTTAACCCTTAATGACAAAGCCCGTACATGTACGGGCTCAAAATGCATTGTTTTCAATGGGTTTTGGGACCGCCCATTGTCCTTAAGGGGTTAAACTAGTCTGGGAAATATATATCTCAACACTTAGAAATTACCGAAGCCTAAAACTTGAGTTTAGCAAAGCCCTGACTAATTGAAGTCATGATATTCTAATTTGGATTGGTGCTTAAAAATGTCATGTGTTATTTTACTAAAAGTGGCTAATTTTAGTTGAAAATAATGTTAATATAGTACAAAAAACATTTCAATATTGAATTATCCTTTGTGCAACTTCATTCTTCCTTTATTGTTTTAATTCAGGCAAAAATGTATTAATCTGAAAAGAGATAAATTAGCTGTTTCTGTTGCGCTAAACCATGAAGTTCAAATGTCCTGTCCTTTCACATAAATATATTTTGAATGCATCTCAAAATAAAGAAAACTTGTATGGGTTACTGTGGGCAGATGAAATGTGACTTTCTGCCAACAGGTATCTTAAGTAGTTTATTGCTGGCACGGAAATGATATCAATCATACGTTGTAGCTAGATCAAAATGTTATTTTCATGCAGATGAAAGATTTTCCCTTTCTAATTTATTCTGTTTAATCTTTCTGCGGCACCCTCTCTGGGCGTCTCTTGGCATCTCTGTTCCTTTTATGCTTGGGAGATGGTCAAATAAATGATAAAAAGGTTGTGAATCATCCTGACGAACAGTGTGGTATCTAATTTGGGGGATATATTGTGAGCAGAAATTGTAACATACATTGGTCTATAGCCAACATAGAGACCTCCATGACAAAGAAGAGAACCATTTAATGTTAGCAGAAAGAAAGGATTAAAATTGCATGCGATAATTTATTTAATAGTAGATTTGGAAGAATAACAAATAAAATGGTATATCTAGATCACATCATCATCATACGTAAGGCATTGCTGAAAATGCAAAAAAGAAATTTACTTTGAATTTCTAAATTGGTTTTATGAGTGATTTAAACAAAAATATGTATTTAAATGTCTTTAATGGATGTGCTTTATATGTGCTTTTTTCTGATCTTTCATTGTATTTGTTTCTTCAAAAGGTATAGAGGCTGTTGCCATTCAGTGGTTGAGAGTCATAAGAGACATAGGATACCCTTAAGCATCAAGGAACCTCAAACAAGGCAGTATTAATGGGCATGATTCAAGGCCTGATGATGGAAATAGGGCTAATGTTTGGATATGTCTATTGTATCATTGCATGCGTGTTACTAAACATTTGGAAAACTGCAGTTGAGGCAAGGAACAAACTGGGCCTGTGTGGGATGGATAAACGAAGAATGGTTTCAACAAACATCTCCTAGGGAATACACAGTAAATCCTCATAATAAATGAACCTTGCGTTAAAAGGCAGTATTGGTGGATATCATATAAATCAAACTCTGGATATCAGGGAAAAACAATAGCAAGACAAAGAAACAGCATGCCCATGAGGCACATATCTTTTCAAACACTATATAAAATAATGTGCACTATTTTGGAAGATCACCATAGACTTACATATCAGTCAGCTTTGATAAAATATTGTGTGTGTATATACACATATACATACTACTGTTTAAAAGTTTGGTTTCACATAGAAATTGGTTTTGAAACCAGAAAAGCTAATTTTGTCTATTCAAATAACATCAAATGGGGTGTAGACATTGTTAATGTTGTAAATGACTATTGTAGCTGGAAACTGCAGATTTTTACTGGAATATCATCATAGGCGTGCAGAGGCCCTTGAACCTTGCACTGCCCATGTCGAGTCGGTGTCTCCCCCCTCCAAAACCAAATAATCGTGACACCAACATGATATTGAATTGGCATTTCTTTATTAAGACATGTACATAAGCATAGAACATAAGTTTTTCCATACTGTTTAAACATCACCATAATATGAAATGAAATCTAACTTGACAGTTCTAGGGTCATCAGGCCTACTAGACATGTGCAAATAGGTAAAAAAAACAATTCAGATTTTCTTTTCACATTTGTTGGCATGGTTTTGACCCATACATTTCCGTTTTCTGCCTCTTTGTTTTGGACAAAAATCAGGGTCCATTTTTATCTCAGGAACAGAATTCAATCAGAGGAGAGGATGTCACTAGAAGCTCCCCCACTTTGGTGGAAGTTCACACAAGTTTATTGTAGCACAAAATGGCAGAACTTCTGGTGAAGTCCTCTCCCCGATACTCCAATCGCTGAAGTTGGCCAAGAGGTCTGAGGAGATGCAGATGAAGAAAGAAGATAAATGAGAACAAGAAGAGGAAGAACAAGAAGATGTGAGACATGGAACAACATTTTTGGGTATTTATCCCGGAGGACGATGGTATCCCACTTGCTTAGTGCCTCCTATGACATGAGTGAAAGATGCACTAATATACTAAAATATACTAGTATAACAGCTGAAATATCTCGTTTCAAACATACATACATGCTATTGGTAGAAAACTACAATTGTAGATGCCATCTTTGCCGTCTGTGCTGGTTGGAGCCTGAACAAGTGTTTTGCATGTGCGTAATGGGACACTATGGAAAATTAGGCAGTCAAGTAACCTTTGGCACAGCAGGCCCATTAGGGACATACTCTGCAGTATGTTCAGCAACTTAGTTTATTTCTGTGACACTGTCCCTTTACAGCATATTTGAGTGCTGTAACATCTCTCTCCATATCCGAATGATAAGTGTAAATAACATTTTAGTGCAGAAAAGCAATAATATAACAGAAGGATTCATCAGATTGGCCGCTAGCTGTGTCATAGTATCTAACTAAAATCAGAGATAAGCAAAACGTACTTTTGATGGCACAGACCTTAGTTATCTAAAACTAAGGAGATGTTCAGTCAACTGCATCTTAGCATCCTCTGTTGCAAAAGATAATTACCTTTTGCGTGTATACATCTTCATGTTGCGGTAGTACCATCACCATGTGTAATTTCAAATGAATGCAATAAAATGTGTGTGTGTGTATATAATTATATCAATTTATTTATTAAAGTACTTTAAAAGGGAAAAAGGCATATTATTAATGTAATATGTACATTATGTAACTTACATTACATCTATTTCTACCTACATATACCTATTTATATCTTTTATATACTGTAAAATGTATTACACGCAGCTTTTTTAATATATTTTTCAGAAATGTTTACATAGAATTTTGTACTTGAGTATATCACACACATGTACTCTGCATGTCCCAGGTAGGTATGGAAATATGCTGTTAAGTAAGACTGCTTTCAAATATAGACATGTTAATAGTTTATTTTTATCCTTTAACAAATTGCAGAGCATGTGAACAGAAGAAAAATCTCAATCAAATTAATATTTGTTGTGAGCACATTTGCCTTCAACTCAGTTTAAATTCTTGTAGGTACACTTGCACACAGTTTTTAATGAACTTGGCAGGTAGGTTGTTCCAAACATATTAGAGAATTAATCGCATTTCAAGAGACAAAGGACTTGAACTAGCAACCCTGAGTATGGCAAACCATGAACCTACTGGAAGTGAGGCGGGGGGGGGCGATCCGCCCTGGGTGCCACTTATGAGGGGCAGGCCCAACTTCCGCCTAACGCGGGCCCCCAGCTTACCGCTGTGGAGCTCTCACACTCCGCGAGGAAACTCTTTTCCCACCCTGGATCCCGCATCCCCTGTTCGTGTGCCCATAGACGTCTGCAGTGAAGGGAGTGCAGGAGATTGAATGAGTGAATGAATTAATTAATGCGTGTTAAGGGACAGAAATGGGACAGGTAGGCTGTTTAGCCAGGACAGAGGTGGCACAGGCAGGTTGCTAAAGGGGCAAGGGTGGCACAGGTAGGTTGTTTCAGGGGCAGAGGTGGCACTCATAGCCTGCTAAAGGGACAGCGATAGCACAGGCAGGCTGTTCTAGTTTTTTCCAGTTGACATACAGTTTACAAATTTGTGAAATACATATTCTTGCCAACATTCATTTTTTTTTGGGGGGGGGTGCCACATACAGGATCCGTCCTGGGTGCCAAATACTCTAGGTACGCCCCTGACCTACAGGCTCGATGGTCAGTGTTTTTTCAATGAACCTGTCAAGTGTGTGTGTGTGTGTTAGATTATTGTCACTCCTGTGGCCTGTCAGGTAATTAAGGGCCTTTATGTACCGGAAGTGCCCCCAAGCACCCTTGCTGGAGCATTTTACTTCCTGATCGTGCAGTTCTTTGAGTGTTTTTTGTGATATGTGAATTCTGGTTTTGACACCTGGCCTTGGACTTATGATTCTGTCTTTGTACTTTGTACCTTGTCTGATAAGGATGATCCGGAGTTTGGCCTTTGGCTTGGATTTTGATTATTCCTATTCCTGTTCCCGTAGATGGCACCAAGGATGAAGCCTTAAGCTGACTGCAACCAGGTACATCTACACCTGCCTCCTCCCCACAGGGTCTTGATCCTCACCCTGTCCTTGCACAGAGACTCCAAAGAGGTCATGTACCCGGAGTCCTGATATTACAGTTCTTCTGTGGATTTAATTGCGTCTCTCTTTTCATGTAATCCCAGACAAACTTGATGATGTTGAGATCAGGGGGTATACCATTACTTCCATGACTCCTTGTTCTTATTTATGTTGAAGATAGTTCTTAATGACTTTGGCTGTATGTTTAGGGTTGTTGCCATGTTGTCATCATGTGCATGAGTGATAAGTATCTGCCTGTACCTATAATATAGTAATGTATAGTAATTACAAGAGATAATTAATACAAGATGGAATCTAATGGGTTAAAAAACCAAGATATACTATAAAAGAAGAATGGAAGAAACCTACATCATATCTCCTTTGAATAACCTCAGTGAGTGAAATGTGTAGACGTCTTTCACACAGAGAAGGCGGAGACAGCGAACATTGTTGGACCGTGCAGGAATGCTGAATGAGAATCGATTATATTGTACCAAATACACAGAGGATACATGGAGTTTAATATTTTAAACGTTAGTGGATATTTTTAGTTGCGGGTTCCCTCTTTCAGTATTGGAACCCATTTGAAGCAAGGCAAAATACAGTATTGCAAGTTTGAAGATACTCTCTGTTACTTTGTGGAAGAAGCCTGTGGTGTGGGCACAACACTCTAGATCTACAGTGAAGGGAAAAAATATTTGATCCCCCTGCTGATTTTGTACATTTGCTCACTGACAAAGACATGATCAATCTATAACTTTAATGGTAGGTTTATTTGAACAGTGAGAGGCAGTATAACAACAAAAAATCCAGAATAACGTATTTCAAATAAGTTATACATTGATTTGCATTTTACTCAGTGAAATAAGTATTTGACCCCTTTGCAAAACAACATGGTGTTCTTGGGGTCATAGGCAGCATTCCTCCTCCTCCAAACACAGCGAGTTGAGTTGATACCAAATAGCTCCATTTTGGTCTCATCTGACCACAACACTTTCACCCAGTTCACTTCAGAGAAGCCTGTACATGTGCTTTCTTGAGCAGGGGAACCTTTCAGTCCTTCACGGCGTAGTATGCTACCAATTGTTTTCTGGGCTGATTCCTCACGGCTCTCATGATCATTGAAACTCCACAAGGTGAGATCTTGCATGGAGCCCCAGACTGAGGCAGATTGACAGTTATTTTGTGTTTCTTCCATTTGCGAATAATCGCACCAACTGTTGTCACCTTCTCACCAAACTGCTTGGCGATGGCCTTGTAGCCCATTCCAGCCTTGTGTAGGTCTACAATCTTGTCCCTGACATCTTTGGACAGCTCTTTGGTCTTGGTTGTGTTGGAGAGTTTGGAATCTAATTGATTGATTGCTTCTGTGGACAGGTGTATTTTATACAGGTAACAAGCTGAGATTAGGAGCACTCCCTTTATGAGAGTGCTCCTAATCTCAGCTCGTTACTTGTATAAAAAACACCTGGGAGACAGACATCTTGCTGTTTGATAGGGAATCAAATGCTTATTTCACTGAGTAAATCAAAAGTAATTTATAACTTATTTGAAAAGCGTTATTCTTGGATTCTTTTGTTGCTATTCTGTCTCTCACTGTTCAAATAAACAGTTATATCAGTCAAATAAAATTATAGACTGATCATGTCTTTGTCAGTGGGGAAACGTACAAAATCAGCAGGGGATCAAATAATGTTTTCCTTCGCTGTATCTGAAGACCCTAAAGTCAGTCATTTATGGCTCTGTCTTTGTGAGTGAAATACCCAAAATGGAGTTAAATAATCCAAATTTGGAAAACTACTAGACTATAAGATTCTTATTGTTTTGTTCCTCTTTTTTCCTTATATAGAGATGGCATATACCATAGTGTCAGCTTTTTTCTTTTTACAAATATAGGGAAAATACTAAACATGCGCACCGTCATTACAGTTATTGATCTATCAGGTTTGTAAGGTGATGTATAAAGGGATATATGTGAGGAATTGTTTTTGCTGCATTCAATTAATTGCCTGCACTTAACTTACAAATTAATTGTATTGTCTATATTGTTGCTATAAATAGCATATATGAATGTATGTCTTTTCATTAATGTCATTGAACTATTAACCAGCTGAAGAAGATTCTATGCCAAACCTTGTTAAAAAAAGTAGTTTGTTACTAGGCTATTCAAATATTTCAGTTTATCTACTTCTAAAATGACAAAAAAAAAAAAAAAAGTCTCCATAGAATTTATTTTTTGGTAGTCCTCCCGGTGTGTATTTTCCAAATTAGTTTATAATGATTAGATTCTCTAAAGTTAACTACATTATTTTTTATAAAATTCTGACAATCCTCTTTTTTATTTTTATATATAACTTAGGTTTATCAGATCATTAGTGTGATTGCTTTCATGGTAGGTTAACTTTGTACTGCTGAGACAGCTAGATGGCTGCAAACACAAGATGACTGGCATGGCATTGAAAGATGAAATGTTTAAACCTCCTGCATGGCACTGCTTGAAATGTATATCATAAATTAAATCTTGGAACATGTAAATCAAGTCATAAAAAATTATATCAAAGCAAATACAATTAATGAAAGGAGCTTATTGCCAGTGTGACTATGAGGGGCAGTAACCTCTAAAGGAAAAGTAAAATGACATTGTCACGACACAGCGTACAGAGGAGACTCCGTAGTCAGGTAGGACTGCAGGGAAGGTCCAGAGAGCCGAGGTCAGGATACCGGAGAGCAGGATAAACGAGGAGCAAGCCGAGGTCAGGATACCGGAGAGCAGGATAAACGAGGAGCAAGCCGAGGTCAGGATACCAGAGATCAGGATAGTCAAAAACAAGCCGAGGTCAAATGCAGGAAAACGCTATCTGGGTGCTAGCACAGGGCATAGACGACCCTCAGAAGGCAAAGTCTCAGAGTTCTGAAGTCTCTTAAATAGGCACAGGAAGTTTAGGCACTAATTGGATGTTTCCCGCCAAATTTTCAAAGTGCCGTTACGTCACTTCCTGCGGCCATCTTGTGGTTGGCGATTTCGTAATCTTCCCATATAGGTTGGGGTAGTACCAGCCGGCGCCACTAGGTGGCGTGAAGAAGAACGAGTCAGGACTCCAGAGAAGGACGCGTCTCCCGGCTCCAGCTGCTGGGAGGATCTTGTGCAGGTAAGTGGTCTCCCTCCTCCTCGCGGCGGCTGCGGCTGCTGTGTAGAAGCGGGAGGTCTCCCCCTTCTCCGCGGTGGCTGCGGCTGCTGGGTAGACGAGGGAGGTCTTCCCCTTCTGCGCGGTGGCTGTGGCTGGAGCTGCCGTGCGGAAGCAGGGGGTCTCCCTCTTCCTCGCGGCAGTTGCGGCTGGGACTGCCGTGCAGAGGCGGGGGGTCTCCCTCTTCCTCGTGGCAGTTGCGGCTGGGACTGCCATGCAGAGGCGGGGGTTCTCCCCCTTCTTCGCGGCGCTTGCTGCTGCTGGTCCGAAGCGGGGGGTCTCCCCTCTCTTCGCGGCAGCAGCGGCCGCCGGACCGAAGCGGGGGGTCTCCCCCTACCTCGCGGCTGCTGACACGCGGCTGGGGCCGTAACAGACATTCATTACATTAAGTATTAAGTTCTAGAAGGATGAGCAACCCATATTGTTAAATGAAACAATCATATTCATATTACTTACCCTGAAACTTTCCTGTATTATGTTTATTGTACAATATCAAAGAGACAACTCATTATCTATCACTATTTTCCATATTTAGTTTATGGATAAAGAACTTCCAGGTGTTAGGACCAAATGGTATTATATCAGTGTATATGTGTGCAAAATACTTAATCATCCTTACATATAGGTTTGCTTTTTTGTTACTTCTTTATTTTCTGTGCTGAAAATAAAAGCATACATAAAAAGCTAATCCACAAATATATGGATATTGCAAACAACAGATGGTTAAATCACTCACAATCAACTTTTGTCGACACCATGTTATTTTATTGAACTGAGGTTGGCTTTAGTGGATTGTAGAAAATGCATAGTTTCATTTACAGATACAGTAAATGGAAAGTTCTCATTTTGTCTGAAACTGTAGAAGGTGACAACAAACAGAATTAGTGAGCGTATAGATTTTCAATATACCGAAAGGCTGTTTGGAATCAATAGAGTAGAGTTAGTAATGTCATCAGTACTGATGGAATCTCAGAATGGACTATACAATACAATGTCAGTTGGTTCTCAGCAAGACAGAAACTATTAGCAATGATGGAAAATCAGTTCCAAAAGAATTTGTGTTAGTCATTAATCACCTTTGTTTGGAAGGATGATTTGTGTAGCTTGCACCAGTAGTGGAATTCACATTTTAGCAACCACTTCCAAGCTTTTTTTTACTAAAAAGTAAATACCTCAAACACACACACACACACACACACACACAGAGACTCAGGCAGTCTCACACACACAGAGACTCAGGCAGGCTCACACACACACAGACTCGGACAGTCTCTCTCTCTCTCTCTCTCTCTCTCTCTCACACACACACACACACACACACACTGTCTCAGGCAGTCTCACACACACAGACTCAAGCAGTCTCATACACACACACACAGACTCAGGCAGTCTCACACACACAGGCAGTCTCACACACACACACAGACAGACTCAGGCAGTCACACATAACTAAGTAAAATTTACTGTAAAAAATGCACTTTGGACAATTTCAAGCTGTTTATATATATATATATATATATATATATATATATATATATATACACACAGAATGTAACGCACTCACTTGACTGGAAGCAGTTGTAATATGCCCGGGTGCTAACAATCCAAAAAGTATGTACAGCAAGTTGATGCACTCAGCAGGTCTTTATTTGCTGTATATATATATATATATATATATATATATATATATATATATATACATATATATGAAAAGCTGTCTTAACTGCTAACCCTAACCCTAACTCAATATACTTTGTAGATTATTGAGATTTTTTTTATGTACATTTTAAATATGTACTTCTTTGAAACAGGGTGAAAACTGCATATACATCAAGAAACAATTTGATTCAAAAAGCATATTTTCTTTTTACAAATGTATGATGCCTCTTTTGATGTTTTATCAATTGCATTTGTCACATAAAAAAAATCTCAATCAATAAACTAAAAAGCACCAGTGCGTACTTTTAATTACAATTAATTAATGCCAATAGCCATTTTAAGGTCCCCAGATATGCCACTTTGCTCTCCTGATATGCCACTCTGCCCCCCTAGATATGCCACTCTGCCTCCTGATATGCCACTCTGCCCCCCTAGATATGCGACTCTGCCTCCTGATATGCCACTCTGCTCCCCTGATAGAAGTGGCATTGTGAGCCATTCTGTTAATGTTTTAGGTTCTGCATTTAAAAAAAAAATATTAACCCTTTGAGTGCCTTGACTAGGGACACATTTTACCCTTTGGGAGGTAGGGACATTTATTTTTGTTTTGGTTCAGCTACATTTAAGTTTTAACACTACTAAGGGAAACCTATATTTATTTTCAGGCTATGTTAAGCTAGTCAGAGACATCTAGTCTTACAAAAGTGGGGCACTTTTTGCATCTCAGTCACTGATCCCTGGATGTTAGCAGATTATTTTTCCAGCATGCTACCCAGCTGACCAGCAGCTTCTCTTTTCCCTTCAACAATACTTCATGTTTAACAATAAACATGAAAATAGAAAAAGGCTCCAGGCACTCAAGGGTTCCATCAGGCAGATTTATTGAAGGAAACGGACAACAACATTTCGACCTCACGATGAGGTCTTTATCAACTTGATAAAGACCTCATCGTGAGGTCGAAACGTTGTTGTCTGTTTCCTTCAATAAATCTGCCAGATGGAACCCTTGAGTGCCTGGAGCCTTTTTCTATTTTGATTTACTGGGGAGCTGGCCCTTCCTGGCGCAGCTAAGCACCTGAGTCCCTGTGGGGAGTGTGTGCAGATTCCTGATTCTGGTGACTTAACAATAAACATGAGGCATCTTTCTTTAATGAAAGCCTCGTGCGTAGCCTTAAACACGCAATACTTCTGACCTACGAGCCGATGGGCTACCCTGCTAGACTACACACAACTGTGATCTCTTAACACACATCTCGGAATGTAGGTTTGTAGGAGGTAAGTAGATGGCGGTTATGGGGTTAATTGCATGTCCTGGGTGCAGATGGATGTAGAGGATGAGTAGAGAAATGCAATATAATTATTAAATGTGAAAACTGTTGCATATAGCATGGAAAATATTATTGAAAATATTAAATGTTTTCTTTTCATTTTGATAGTTTAAACTGTGCTTCTGACAACCTTTAAGCATATGCGTGTTTGCTTTTACCATTTGACACTTAGAGTTACTTTCTCTGGTATTTGTCTCTATTATAGCTCTGCTGTGCCTCAGGTGTAAGTCCTGGGGCTTCAACTCTCCTATACCGTTGAAAAACTATTCTCTTCTTTTGGATTCTAGTAGCATCTCTGTTCTTGCCACGTGCTTCTCTTGATCATTACCCCCTCTTCTAACTCTCCTCACAAATTCCTAGGTGGCACTTCACTACCTAGCATGTCCAAGAGCTACTGGTCCCCCATTTCCTGATGTCTCCGTCATAGTTCAGAATTCAGTCATATACCCAAAGTTTGCTGCTTTTGATCAACCATATATATCTCCTTTTAGCTTTAATATCCAGCCGCTCACCAAATCATACCTCCTTCATCTGAAAAAAAAATCTCTCAAATATGTTCTGTCCTTACACAAGAAACAGCTAAAATAGTATCCAGTCAGGGTTATTGCAATTCTTTACTAACTGGCGTTTCTTTCTCCTACCATTAATTGTTCCAATTCACTTTGAATACCTCTGACAGAATAGTTGTATTATACCGTCACTCTTTATTCATTGACCCTTAGTCTCAGTACCCTCCGGAATTAAACCTCTGACCCTTTCCTTACTGATTCGGAAACAACACTACCTGACCTCTCCACATGATCCTCACTACAACCAAGTAAACAAGTAATAGCCCAAGCAGTCCCTTACACTTTGTCTCATTCCACCTCAACCTCATAATAGGTTGTGAGGAATATTGGGATGTGGGTGAGTACAGGACATAAGCTAAATGTGCTCTGCATTTGGTAAGAGAAGTTACAGGCTTTTAAAACAGAATGCCTAGATTCAAGGAAACCCCATCAGAAGTAGTGTGAAGGTTATAATTTGCAGCTTATAATAGTTTTAATGAACGGCATATGAGTTTGGTCTAGAGTCAACTTCAGGACAACTAAATTATATGTCTTGATTATTTAAACCTATTATTTTAAACATATTTATTTTATTTATGTTGAAATTTCCACCTTTTATAGAAAGAGTAGATTTAGTACTACGTTTATCATCCTCTAAAGGCATATACTTATTTTCCTTTGCTTAAATCTGTGACTACTGTATATAGTGTGGGTCTGCCGGCAGCTGCTTGTATCCAGGATAAACTTTCATACATTAAAAAAGCCTGGTGGTTATGACATATTTTGATTTTCCCAGCAATTGTAATCTCACACAAGTCCATCTTCTCCTTCTTTACCAGTATGTCGTAACAACTATTAATGTTATTGTCAGTTTTATATATTGTTAATTTTCACTCTCCCCTATTGTAATAAATCTCCAGAATCTGCTGGCACTTTATAAATAAGATGTAAAAGCATAATGCCTTTAATTATCTGGCTATATGGATTTTAATCCTCAAGACATATGACATTGACAGCAATAATATGCAAGAGGGTGGATTAATAACAAGTGATGCCCTGAGCCAAGCCTTTAACAACGAGTCCCACACGCTGTATATTACTACACACACCAACATACTATGTTATATGTATGTCAGTGATTATTATTATTAAAACATTTTGGCACCCCATGTATGATGTCACTTACTCATTGCAGGACAAAATAGCCAAGTTGGCCCTTCATAATACACTTTAGAGCCAGTGAGTAAATCACCTAAAACATTCACCTCCATGAAGAAATCCATATGGACAACAATACTGGTTAGTGGACCAAATGTGCTGTATTAAATAAACATTAAACTGGTAATATAGTTATACACACAAAACTAAACAGTTAACTTAATTAACTTTCCAGCTCATTTTTTTATGGAAGACAATATTCACAATTCGTTTAACAGTTGAATGCATAAGGCGTTGGGAATATTGTTTCTTTTATTAATAAAATACAATAATAACCCTCTATAAATTGTATTCCCTTGTTGTGTAATAATGCGCCAAAAAGTATTTTCTGATAAATTGTTTCTGTAAATCATTTTAATGTTGAAAATTATTTCAACACTCAAACATTGATTACACGAGTGCGATAATTGAGAATGTTTTAGAACAACGGCAAATGTTGCTTTTTAAAATGACTCCGTCATTAAAATAAGCTGAGTACAGCTGGGGTCCACCACTTCAAAATCATCATTTGATCGTTTTGGTAATTACAGCATTGTTTCTTAAATCATATTTTCATAGTAACATATTAAGCTTCGTGAAGAAAAATAGGTGCACATTTATTTTCTTAGAATTCAAAACCAGGATAATATGCCTGAAGAAGAAGAGATCTAAGTAGTCTTGAAAGTTTGCAATCTAATGCAATTCAGTTAACCAATAAAGGTAATGTATTTGCTTTTTTCTACAGCTAACATGTTAGAGTCATATGTCTCTTTTCTGGAACTTAAAATCAATAATCAAATCTCCAGGATCATAACATAAAAAAATCAAGAATATGTTTCCAACTAGCAAAATAGATATGTCATTACATTTAACAAAACCATATATTCTGATCTCTCTGAAAGCAATCCTAGCAGGTAAATAAATGAGGATGCCGACCCTGGGTGAATACTGAACTATTTGTTTTGTATACAACTTGAAACTTGAAAATGCCTACTGACATAAGCCACCCCCCCATGTTGCCCACATTTTAATCAGACCCTAATCATTAAGGATATTGCATTCTTGTTATCTGACGCTCTCTAAATATTTCCATTCCTTTTTTGTCAACCACTTCCTCATCTTCTTTCCCATATATTTTTTATCTTCTCCCTTCTCTCTTCTCGTCTATTTTCAATTTGAACTCAGGACAATATGACGTTCCTGTATTAAAAATGGCCCCAAATTTTCAACCGAACTGAGTAGGCAGGGAATAAGATTTGTTGCGCAAAAACGAATAGGCCAAAAATGAACAGAAATATGAGTCTGAAACATTTTTGACCCATTTGCATGTCTATAAATCAACAACACATAATCATCTTCATCAACCTGCATGGTTTTATGAAACATAGGTCATGAGAACTAACTTAATTGCATTCTAGAAAGAAGTAAGCAGAAGTGTAGATCAAGGTGTTGCAGTGGATGTAATCTACTTGGATTTTGCCAAGGCATTTAATATGGTTCCACACAATAGGTTATTATTCAATCTGAAAGAAATTGGTCTAGATCAGGGGTGTCCAACCTGCGGCCTTCCAGCTGCTGCAGGACTACATCTCCCATAATCCTCTGGAGGGCTGCAGGTTGGACACCCCTGGTCTAGATGAAAATTCTTGGTCTTGGGTAGAACATTGGCTTAATGATACAGTACAGAGAGTTGTCATAAAAGGTAAATTTTCAAGCTTGACAAAAGTGGTAAGTGGTGTCCCTTAGGGTTCTGTTCTGGGACCAATTTTTTTCAACATATTGATAAATGATCTTGAAATAGGCTTTTGAAGTCATGTTTCACAAAACTCTGTAAAGTAATGTGAGCAGGATATTACTGTGCTGCAGAGGGATCTAGATAGACTGGGGGACTGGGCACACAATTGGCAGATGAAATTTAATGTAGATAAATGTAAAGTTATGCACTTCGGGGAAGGGATGCACAAGCAGCTTATACCCTAAATGGTAGTGAATTAGGGAGAACAACAAATCAGAAGGATTTAGGAATTGTTATAGACAACAAACTAGGCAACAATGTGCAATGTCAGTCAGCAGTTGCTAAGGCCAGTAAGGTATTGTCGTGTATAAAAAAGGGCATCGATTTGTGGGATATAATTATAATTTTGCCTCTTTATAAATCAATGGTAAGACCGCACCTTGAATATGGTGTGCAATTTTAAAGAAGGATATTATAGCACTAGAAAAAGTGTAGAGGCGGCTACAAAATTAACAAAAGGAATGGGACACTTTACTAATGAAGAAAGTTTAACAAATTTAAATCTGTTTATTTAAGAAAAACGGCACCTCAGAGGGGATATGCTAGCATTATACAAATATATTTGGGGCCAATACAAACTATTGTCTGGAAATCTATTCATAAACAGGACTGTGCATAGGACACGTGGCCTTTTGGATCAACAGCAATTAACAGATGTGTGAAAGGCTTAACTTGATGGATGCATATCTTTTTTCAGCCTATGTAACTATGTAACTACTATTTAAGGATGTAACCACTAACATGATATGTGTTTGATAACTTGAAAGACCCTGCAAGATTCATTTCTTAGCTGTCAGAGCAAGTGGGAAAATAGAGTATAACTTGTAGAAGATCAGTATTAGTCTTGTGGACCATCTCCCCATGATGAAGTATTTTTGTCATTACCTTTGTGCAGTCCAGTTGAATTGCATTAATTTGCATGCATATTTTTAACTTTTTTATATTTTTTTAAGTATATTTAAGTTGACAGATTTTGAGTTAAATGAATAATCGGAGAAATACATATATCAGGTTTTAATTTGTGGCAAGCAAGCTCATTAAAATTGATATGATAAAACAAGGACAAAACATAGCACTTCACCACTGATTAATGATCATTGCTCCAAGAAACATTTTAGACACTGTTGCAACCAAATCCCATAATCACATTGAATTAATTATCATAACTCACTTATCAATTAAATTGCACCACACATGGTAATTTGTTTCTACTCAAGGACAATGCTTGTGACATAAAATAGCCAAATTATATAATTAAAAACATCATTTTAAATTATTATTAATCATAACATATTTACTTGAAGTAAGTTAAGGTCAATTACAAAATTTACTTTCACTTATTTTGTCAATGTATTATCTAGAGATTTTCAGTACCGTTTCTGCTACGTTTTGTCAGTAAAAATGTTTCGTGAAGAATATTTTCACTTTAAGTAAATTATCCGTTGTATTAATTATAGTGAGTTTTTCACTAGCAAGAATTAATGCATATGAAATAATTGTATCTCTAAAATGATACCTAAATAATTCCAGTCAGTCTAGTTCTGCCACTTTTGTAGTTAAACTATGGTCTCGAAACTGACTAAAACATCCATAGTAATCTTGAATGAATGTTTTTGTTTTTTTACTACAGGAGCAATCCTGTATCTAAAGAAATCCTTTTTAGATACAGGGCAACACCAACCAATTAGTTCTGAGAACAAAGTCATGAGGCTCTTACAAGAGGACCTTGCAGTTCCTTCATTTGAGTATTCCCATTACATACAGCTTAGAACAGCCCTAATACATATTATCTATATTATATAGGGAATTGCCACTAGTTCATATTTACACAACTCACTACTCTTTAAAGAAGGAGAAAAATAGTTTCAGATCACCTAAAGATATTCATCAGAAACCAATGATGACCAAATACAAATTGCGTAGTTTCCTGTTAGAACTCTATGATAAAAAAATTGTAATATTTTACTGAACAGAAGATCAGTATTCAAATATTCCTTTTCAAGGAATTTGATGTCTTAATTATATAGCAAACAATAAAATAAGTATTAATAAATAAGCAATAATAATATATATATATATATATATATATATAGATATAGATATACAGTCCTATCTATATTTGAAAAAAAAACAATAAATAATGAGTACAATAAAAATGAAAAATCATGGTTGAAAAAGCATTTGATAAAAAGGGCAAAAAGCCCCAGGTTTAGGTGAACAATTATAAAGGGGTTCAATACTATATAGAGCTTTAATGTACATTGTGTTAAGAAACAACAAAAGAAAGGAGGAAATATTAGTTTTCAGACGAAAAGGTCAGGTGCTCCTAGGCATCTTGGGAACTTATCAAACCATGAGTTTGTAGGTTACTAGAAGGAATATGAAACTCTCTAAATTCGTTGCTGACTTCCCTGTGTAATTAATTATTTGTTCAGGTATTTGACTTTTTGCCTTACCCTGTTTGTAATCACCCTCATTGCTGACTGCCCTTTTAATTAATTATTTGTTTAGGTATTCAACTTTTTTACATCTGTATCATCCCTTTGTTTGTCCTTTGATTTGTCTATATTGAATTATTAGTACCCTGTTCGTTATAACCCCCTCTTCCCCATGTGTCTGTGATTTTACTGCGGGGTAATAATTAAATTGGTAAATACCTAACAAGCAGCCATCCCTATATCAGTAGTGACATTGTCCACTGACATTGTCCATCTGTGTGCCATTTTCCACCCAAATGCCAATTTTTACTAAGTGCCACTATCTGGGAGTTGACCAAGGACAGAGAAGACCCGGAAGATTCCCTGCAATCAATATTCCACTGAACTGTCTGAACTATCAAGTACTACCTACTGCTTATTGTGTTTCCCCCACCTCCATTCTATTCCCATCACCATTGTACTCCATATACCATGTTCACAATCCTCTTGTTCCTCCTTTCTCTTCCCTCTATTGTTAGTAAAATCATTATCTCTCTCCAACCACCAGCAACCCCACACTATTGTCTGTATGTATTGCACCATCATTAATGTCTTCTCCCCTTCTCTCATCCCAAGCACTTCTCAAATTTACCCCCTCCCTTTCCCCCACCTCCCCTCACTCCCAGCAATCTCTCTGCTCACACGAGTCCTTTTCCCACGTCCTCTCAATCTCTCTTCTTCTTATTTTAGCAACTGGGGATATTTTCCCAAACCCTGGCCCTCCTTTGGTGGTCTCTCCCCCATCCTCTCCCAGTCAACATTTCAGGTAATGTATTTCTATTACCTCCTCTTTTGATCTCACACAACATATTCACTCCCCTACCCTTTCTAGCATGTGCTCTCTCACTAACCTTTCTAATTCTCCTTTCCCCCTCTCTGACCACCACTTCATTACCTGCTCTCTAAATTAGCCTCCTACTCATTCCCTTGCACCCCAACTCCGCCTAACCAGAGACTTCAGCTCTATTAACCTTCAGAACTTCTCAATCAAATTACTCCCTCTCCTCTCTCCTATATCAAACATGATGGACCCTAACAACGCTACCTCTGTCTATATCTCCACTCTCACGTCTGCTCTTGATCATGTAGCACCAGTTACTACTCCCTCCTCACAACGTTAACGCTTCAAACCCTGGCACAAGACTGTAACCCAACACCTACAACGATGTTCCCACGCTGCTGAACGTAGTTGTCGAACATCTCATTCCATATGTGACTTTCTGCACTATAAATTAATGATACATTCCTACTACTCTGCTCACAACCTTGCTAAAGAAACCTACTTCATCTCCTCCTTGTCTCACAACCCTAAACGACTCTTTAATACTTTCAATTCCCTGCTTCGACCGATCCCTACTATCCCTTCCTAACACAGCATGCCACTAAGGCTCTTGTCAATGCCCTGATTATCTCCCATCTTGATTACTGTAACTCTGTCTTAGCTGGTCTCCCTCTCAACCATCTCACCTCCACCATGAATGCTGCTACTGCCAGACTTATCTTCCTCTCACATCGCTTTACTAACGTCTCTCCCCTCTGTCAGTCTATTCACTGGCTGCCTGTGCACTTGAGGATTAATTTAAAAATCATCACTCTTACTTTCAAAGTCCTTCACAGTGGTCCCCCTCCCTACATCTCCTCACTCATCTCTAAATACATTCCTAACCAGTCTCTCCGCTCATCCAATGATCTCCTTCTAGCCTCTGATTTCTAGCTCACATGCACGCTTACAAGATTTCTCCAGGGCTGCCCCTATCCTCTGGAATGCCCTCCCCCAGTCTATCCGTCTATCCTCCTGCCTTCGGTTCTTCACAATCTTCTTTAAGGACGCTTATAATATTGCACAATAACACCCTCCCCCCATATTCCCTTAGCTCACCTCTCCTAGTCCCTCTCCTGCAATACTTTTACTAGTGTGGCTGGTCCATCCCTTACAATGGCACTTTTACCTATTGTGTAATACACCCTAAATCCCTCTAGATTGTAAACTCGTTTGAACAGGGCCCTCCTCACCTGTTGTCTCTGTAAGTCAATTTGTTATGTTACATACTACTTGTTATGTCCTGTCTTCCCATTGTAGAGCTCTATGGAATTTCATGGCGCTATATAAAACAATAAATAATAAATAATATTAGAGGCAAACTCCAATGAGTTTCTGCTCTAAGAACAGCTGAACTCATCCTCCATGAGGCATTATGATGTCAGTGAGATGGAATTCAAGAAATCTCCCACATTATGCAGTATATGGGGTCAACAAAGCCCTCACCACACAATCATATAGTCGGTGACCATTTGCACTATAGTATACCCAGGACCGTCTTTAATGCAGGACAAAAGAAGCTTCTGCCCTGGGCCAGTCATTCCTGGGGGCCCATAGCAGCTGTCCCTTGAGACAACAAAACAGCCACAGCAGGGATTGCAACTGCCACTCTAGGGGGCCTGGGAGATCCCTGCATCCTGTCTTTTACTGCCCATGGAAGTAGGAATGCAGTGGAGTCACATTATATTACCGTATGTTACGAGACATAAGGCTTTGACTTCTTTGTCGAGACTGCTTTGTTCCTGCTTCCCCAGGGCAGTGAAAAAGGAGTTTCTCACACAGAGCACCAGAGAGAAAGCTGCAGATGAGGTAAGGGGTGAGAGCGCCAGAGAGAATTCTACAGATGACATAGGCGGTGTGGAAGGGAGTATGAACTAGTGTGTGAATGAGTATGTATGTATGAATATATAAGTGTTTGTGTGTTAGCATGGATGTATAAGATGGTACAGACAGACTATTTGGGGCACAGAGGGCACGAGCAACCTGTTTAGGGCAAAGATGGTACAGGCAGGTAGTTTGGGGCAAATATGGTACAGGCAGCCTAGTTGGGTAAATGATGATACAGGTAGGCTGTTTGGGGGAACTGACAAGCTGTTGGGGGACAAAGATGGCACAGACATGCTGTTTGAGGAGAAAGATGGCGAGCCCTATGTGTCCAATCTGGGTGTTAGGTAGGTTCTGTGGATACAATCTGGGTGCTGGGGCATGTCCTATGTGTGCAATCAAGGTGCCATGGCTGGCCTTTGGGGTATGCGATCTGTGATCTATGTCTGTAATTTAGTGTTTCCATGCATGATTTATTTGATCTATACATTTCCATCTTGATTGTTTGCAGAAGTAATCAAGAAGTAATATTCTGTTACATTTTCATGTTTTGTTTTTTTTGCAATAAACCATATTTTCATCTCATTGTACTTTTTTTTCCCTCGTACAATTTATAAATCATCCTAGAGAATGTTGGCAAGAGTTTTCCTGAAAAAAAGTACAAAATATTACAATTCTAGCTCAACAGGTGCATAAATGAGCTGAATTTTCTTTTTTTAAGATTGACATCTTTTAAGCAAAATACTGATGAATTCTTCCCAAGGATCTCAGTCTAAAGCATGACTGAGTGATGGCAAAGATGCTGCCTAAAGGGGAATGCAATTTATTTTTTCTGATTACCATTATAAAGATGCTTTACATTAATCTGTTAACCTTGTATTTTAGTGGTCTGACATGACCTTGAGATAGTTGATTTTGGTATTAAGATCATTATACACACAAAATATATGTACAAATAACACATAAACAAATCAACTATGAAAGTTCATATCATCTATAGACAATTCTATTTCTAAGGACTCGATGGATGGCATTAGTAGGGGTTTACTTTAGGTCTCTACTGAGTTCATACCACACTACTCATTTAGTACCTACAGTTATATTTTCTAAAGTTACTTCATCCTAACTTCATCATACACTCATGCAAATCTGAAACCTAGATATACCTTCCAAATAAACATTCTTGGAAAGTCCATGCAGATAATATTCCAGTATCTTCTGCAATCATTATTGTACATACTGATTTCTGGGTTTTTTCACTTTGGATTTATCTATTGTACTGTTCTCGTTTGGCTTTGCATTTAGATTCCTATATTTGATTTTATAATAAGATCCTGCACTATTCTCACTCGAAGGCCAAGGGCTCAACATGAGGCGAATGATGAGAGTTCTGCCAAGGTCTCATTAATTCCTACACCACTGACTGAATCCCACTATCACATAAAGTATCTTACAGTCATATAGATCTTCTGATCAGAGTCTAATCAAACATCGCCAGAAATGAGGCTGGTCTATTGAAAATTCTTGTTTGAGTATCAAATACATTAAACAATTATAATTTTGCTTCCTCTAAGCTTGAACACATTAGACCAATTATGCAAAGAATCTATTCCTTTGGAAATAATAGGATATTTCTATTGCAAATTGTTTGACGTGATGAAAAACTACAGTAAAAACTAATTTGTTCTATTGTTTATAAAATGCCTAATTAAATGAATACTAATCTACACTAAGGCACTCTGACAACAAAGAAAATACTTCCCAACACAAACAGATCTGACAAATAATTGTAACCAGTGCAACAAGCGTAATTGGATACATCTTCTCAAACTCAAGCGATGAAAACCTTTTGACACATTACATTAAAATTTTTATCTTACAGAAGGTACTAACTGAGTCTGTTTGGGGTAAACTATAGTCAGTATTATTATTTTGATGTTTAGTCCCAATATTGGCTACAATGGAATACAATATTTTATTGATATTGTACCTTAAATGGCATTTTCAATACCAATATATTTTAAGACAGTAACATATTGAAAAACAGGTTCGCCACAAAGATGCAATAATCATCAGTTCATATCTGGCATTACTAGAGCAGACTGATTTACCTAGCACCCAGATAAGTGGCCTCTCTAATGCAGATGAGGAAGAAAAGGCTAGGAAGGCTAGACCTGTTGTGGTTATATGGGATTCAGTTATTAAGATATTAGATAGGGTAATCTGTATGCTATCTCCGGGGTGCTCAGCATGTTTTGGGCCGAGTGGACAGATTGCTGGGAGGTGCTGTTGATGATCCAGCAATCATAGTTCATTGCGGTACTAATGACTAAAGAGAAAGTGTGATGATGTGTACAAATGCCTGTGGTTTAGGGAATATGATCTCTGTGCAAATTGCATTGATAACAAGTAAAAATGTGGCCAAATCAACCATTCGGTACATTCTGAGAAATGGTGAGCTCTGCAATACAAAAAAGCCTTGGATATCCATGGAAGACAACAGTGGTGGATGATCATAGGACCATTTTATGAGCGAAGTAAACCCAGCGAAGTAAAGAATACTCTCCAGGAGGTAGGCATATCATTTTCCAAGTCTAACATAAAAAGAAGACTTGACAAGAGCAAATACCGAAAGTTCACTACAAGGTGCAAACCATTCATAAACCTGAAGAATATAAAGGTCAGATTAGACTAGATTAGATGCCACAAAACAGATAAACAAGCCAGCCCAGTTCTGGAACAGCATTCTTTGGACTGATGAACCTAAAATCAACCTGTACCAGAATGATGGAAAGAAAAAAGTATGGAGAAGGCTTGGAGTGGCTCATGATTCAAAGCATACCACATCATATGTAAAACAAGGTGGAGGCAGTGAGATGACATAGGCATGCATAGCTTCCAATGGCACTGGGTCACTAGTGTTTATTGATGATGTGAAAGAAGACAGGAGGAGCCAGATTAAGTGTATAGGGATATATTGTCTGCTCAGATTCCGCCTAATTCAGTGCAGTTGATTGGACGGTGCTTCACTTTACAGATGGATAATGACCCAAAACATACTGTGAAAGCAACCCATGAGTTTTTAAGGCAAAGAAGTGGAATATTCTACAATGACTGTCAATCATTTGATCTTAACCTGATCGAGTAAGCATTTCACTTGCTGAAGACAAAACTTAAGGCAGAAAGCCCCACTGAAGACAGCTGCAGAAAAAAGGCCGGGTAAAACATCACAGAGGAGGAAACCCAGCTTTTGGGGATGTCCATACGTTTAAGACGTCAAACAGTCATTGTCTGTGATAAAGTATTAAAATTAACATTTTAGTTATAATTGTGTTGATTTGTCCGATTACATTTGAACCCCTGAAGTAAGGGGACTGTATATGAAAATGGTTGCAATTCCTAAACATTACATACAATATTTTTGTTCAGCCCCTTGAATTAAAGCTGAAAGTCTGCACTTTAATTGCATCTCTTTTGTTTCATTTCAAATCAAAATGAAAATTGTATCAGTGTCCAAATATTTCTGGACCTTACTTACTGCAATCAGGCAAAAGTGTGCTTGGTATCGGTCAAGCAGGTGGCCATTACTTAGTTTGATCATAAATTAACCCATTTACGCACAATCAAGTAGCCCAAGAGTTAATACGACTAGTTTGCTTTTTGTGTCCAAATTATGTGGTGGTGTTTTCCAACACAGGGGAGGGGATAATTTGGACTAAATGAGGAAGGATTTGTCTATTGGCCTGGACATATTCAATTTGAGATTGCAGGCAGATGTGGGGGCACAACCCCAACTTTACTCAAGTTTAAGTTTATGTTGAAGTGGCAGGATGGGAGGTATTGTAAATACATGAGACAATCTCTTCATGTGGTTTAAAGCCCTGCAGCCAGCAAATTGCCAGGATTTATATACTGGCTTATGTGTTAAAAATGTTTAATAAAGCTGTGGATAATGTCCTTATGCACGTGTTCATTGGTCTGTAGTTCCTTTGTTGTGGTATCATCACATTTCAGGCTATATACATAAGAAGTCAAGCAAGTAAACGTAACTGAGAAAAATGTATTAAAATGGTCTATGTTGCAATATGTTTCCTAATAGAAAGTAATGAAATTAACTTAAAATAATCATATCCTCACCAAACCATATTGATTTATCGTATTGATATGGTTAAAATTGGCCCAGTGTTTTTTATTCTTAATAAGTCTTCATTCAGCAAATCCAAATTATGTATAATGTGTTATTTCAGTCTTATTGAACCAATATATCTCCTCCTAGAGGAGCAAAAGAACATTGGTAAAATTAAAGGAATAAAATTAATGCAATTACAGTTTAGTAAATTGGCATGCTGAACACACATGAGTACACTATACAAATATAGCCATGATCACTGGACATTATTTAAAAAAACAGAATGATGACTTAAGTTCTTGAAATTGGAGTAACTTTGCCTTGTAGAATCGGGGCTTTTGTGATCATTACAAGGGTTATATTTTTGTTATGATACTTTTGTGATTGTAGATGAACACTTATGCTTGGCCACTTTCCAGTATACTTTAACGTAACCCATTTTCATCTGAAATATACCAAAAAAAATAAATTGGCCCAGTGTAGCGATGGATGGTGGACAGCTTAGGTACAAAATTAAAGAAGACATAATTTCCTTGGCACGAGCATCAACCTAATTCTACCAAACTATTTATATCTTTCCATTCACTTATATGTTTTTTTTTTCTCCTTATTTTTTAGGCTTTTTATTATTTGATGAAAAGCCAACAGATAAAAAAGGAGATGTGAGTAATGAAAAATCTTTCTTATCTTTTCTAGATGTATTCTACTAGAGCAAAACTGTAATTAGTTATTTTTATGCTGCACTGAACACATTTTTCATTAGAAGGATGGAACCCTTTATCTTTATGCAAACCATTTAAATAGCTGAATATAAGTTTAAGTAGATAGCTTGTGTACCCGAGGTAAAGCCCATGCCGACACCCTCTCATCCCCCAAACTTTGAAAATAACGATACCACACAAATGAAAGTTTAATATATAAATGCAAATTAAAATCATTTATTAACATAAGCAAATAAATAGCATGAGTTGGCAATCGAGCGAAAGCATTGCTTTAACCTTCATAACCACCATAGCGTCCCATGCCCAGTAGCACATGACAACCAACCAGAATCACAAGGCTTGTGCACCACAAGTCAAATTACCTTTATGGTCAGTTAACCCTTGCACCATGCCAGCATAACCAGCCACCACAGCCAGGTGGTGCAAATGCCTTAGAATTGTGGCCTAAAAGTTTTGGAAATCCACCTTCATGTTTGCCAATAAGAGCCAAAATTGGGACCCAAACCCCCCCATGAAGAAGCAGGACCTGGGGCACCACGTGGACCAAGCATGGCGAGATGCTCCCTAGCCACCCTATCTCACCTCATACCTCTAAAACGTAGCCAACAGTACTCGATCCAGATCAAAACCGAGCTGCCAGTCGGTGGGACGAACAGCCGCCTGTCTCACTGCCCAATGCACAAAGAAGTGCCCCAAGATCCAGACAAGTATCTTGCCTGAATCTATAACAAAACAAAACAGTTGAGCAATACATCTGAGCCCAACAAATGATGAGGCCTAATGTATAAGTCACCTTCCAATGCACATAATGACATCCTGCCACAGCCCTCACCTGGCTGCCCCAGTGACCGCCCCAATCCAAAAAAAAAAATAAGTACCAACCTAGGAAACCGCCCTCAGACAGCACCAGGATATTGCTGGAAACTACGTGTAGTATTTGGACTGGGGGGAACCATCCCTGTGAACCAAAAAAGATCCCCCAAACGGCTTGGCTTGACTTTCAGAAACACCTGAACTGTCCTAACTAGGCACACCAGTCTCTGCAGGACCCCTACTGGCCTGATTCATCGTAGATCTTCTAGTCTTGACCATCACCACATCCCTGACCCGCACCACATCTTCAAACTGCAAGCCACCGTGAACCATCAATGCCTTAAAACCTTTTATTTGGCACCTAAACTAAAAGGCTAGGGCCGCCATCCGATGGTCCCGGCAGGAACTCAATGGATCGGAATTGAAAAGATAACCTATGAGCCACCGTAATACTTCCGTCTTACCTTCCTCAAAGGAGTCTTGGTCTATCTTAGAAATTTACTCCGATATTCTCCTCAAAAGCTGCTCTGCTCCTGTTCTCCAAGCTGCCACATCCAACCGGGAAGACTGTATTCCCACTCTGTCCGCACTTGGGGCCATTTTCATGTATCAATTTTTATGCCCAAAAAACTCAACAGAGTGCATGGGCCCTTGTTTTTTTCAGTTGACAAAGGAATGCCAAACTACAGAGCCTGCTGCTGAACCAAGGCCAAGAGCACCGCAGAAAATCATCAAAATAGTAGTGAACAGACTTGCCACCTCCTTAACCAGGCAAAAAGCCTGGATAGCGCGAGCACAAACAAGACATTTCTTATAAGTAGATACCTTATTACTATATATATATATTTTTATCTGTTACCTTTTGATCTTTACATTAATGTAATGTACTGACACTTCCCTGACCTATTTATTCTCACAACCACATGCTGCCCTGTACCAATGGCACAAGGGCTTTTTCAAAAACGTTATAGTCTGGCTACAAGCACATGTATTTGTACCTTAATGTTATTTTTGGCATTATCGGTACCCATAAACAACAACAAAGCAAAAGTTAGAGTTACTAACCAATGTAACAGTCTGCAACATAAACGATTGTTTGGTTATTGTAACATAGTATTTAGTTAAATGTGTTTTTCATTGGGAAAGTCTGCCAACACTGAACTATTAGAACATTTTGTGAAATAAAATAAGTAAGTAATCTCTGTATTCAAATACATTTTAATTTATGCATTTTATTTGTTTATTGGTTAGTCAGGGACAAAATTATAAATGCGGTTACATTTTAAATGCTACCAATTAATGATTCAGCTCTTCTACCCATCATGCCCTAAATTCCCAGGAGGGAACTAGATGATAAAGTGGTGAAAGTCCTTTCCTATCTTTAGATACTTAACATAGTCTATTTAATTTAAATATTATAATTGTCTTTCCTTCAGGGTTCAAGATTTAATGTGAGAAGGTTCCCTAAGGATTGTTTTAATATGCTCAGCGTGAATTCTAAGAACCACGATATATCCAATTGGTTTTTCTTATACTGGACATTATGTGATAGAAAACTAATGATTAGCTCTGATGCTGGTGGCCTTGAGGCTCCCTACAATATCAATTGAAAGAATCTTCAGATGAATTATATGAATTTGAAAGCAATGTCATTTTGCAGATGTCTTGTTTAAGATTTGAAATTTTAGATGGAATTATTATTCAGTGGATTGTCTTAATTAGTGCTATGGACATATGCTTAATAGTTTCTGGAAAAAATGTTCTACCATATAATTATCAGTGGTTTGCACATTTCAACATTTTAACAGAAGACATGGCACACAAATAAATTAAGCAGAGATAGCCTATTTTTGGATGTGTGTATGAAGAGCCAGTGAATTTCTCTTTGTTGATTATTTATATTAATGTTGCAGGTAGAAGCAAAAAACTATAAAATCTGTTTGAGAAATACACCGTATGACACCTGACCATCACATCTATATGAGCTTGTTGGACAGCTATTACAGCCGTCACTCTACTGGGAAGGCTTTCCATAAAATGTTGTGTGCTCATTCAGTCAAAATAGCATTTGTGGTGTCAGGAACTGATGTTGGATGAGAAAGCCTGGCTTGCAATCAATGAATTCATTCACCCCAAAGCTGTTCAATTGGGTTAAGGTCAGGGCTCTGTGCAAGCCACTGGAGTTCCTCCACATCAAACTTGCAGTGTCATCTTAACCCATGGGCATGCTGGGCAGTTGCCAGCAATGTGATTCACGAAGGAGCCCCTAGAACAGTAGCGTATCTATATAGGGTTGAGTGGTGAAGAGCAGCTTCCCCTCATTGGTTGATGCCAGAGGAGCTCAGTGCCGGCAACAAATAGAATCACTTATACAGACCTTTAACCCCCGACGCCAAAACTTGGCCTGGGGAGGTTTTAGAAGTTAAAGGTCCGTGTGTGCAACTGTATTGGTTGAAAGCAGGGGCCTCCTCTGGCATCAATCTATAAAGGACAGATGCCCTTCATTGGTTGATGCCAGAGGAGTTTCCTGCCAGCGACCAATAGTGAGTTGCATGAGTTGCACACATGGACCTTTAACTCCGGACACCAAAACTTGGCCTGGGGAGGCTCCAGAAGTTTAAGGTGACCAATAGAGTTGCTCATATGGACCTTTAACTCCTGGTGCTGAAACTTGACCTGAGAAGGGTCCAGGAGTTAAAACTCCATACTAATTTATTGGTTGATGTCAGAGGAGGCCCCTGCTGGCGACCAATAGAGTCCTTCTTACGAACCTTTAACTCTTGGCCCGATCCTACGGATTCCCGCTCTCGTTAACCCCTGCGATGCTACATAGACAAGGTAGGCTAGAGGCAGTGACTTGCATGGGGGGAATGGACCAGGGAGATTAGCTAGGAGGTATTAACAAAGACGAATATGAAGATTCTTTGTGTTGTGCTTCTTCATCTTCATGTACATTTACTCGTCGCCATATTAGTTTATTCGGTATTAGGTTTGAACAGCAAAAATCATGGTTTATTCAACAAAAATAGAGCCAAAACTGAAGAAGCCATGCTTCCATAGGAACTAAGATTTAGCATCTTAGTTCCTATGGAAGCATGGCTTGTTCAGTTTTGGCTCTATTTTTGTTGAATAAACCATGATTTTTGCTGTTCAAACCTAATACCGAATAAACTAATATGGCGACGAGTAAATGTACATGAAGATAGCAGATAGGTGCTGCTACACAAATGTTCTCCATTAATTGATCATCAGCAAGTGTGACCAACTTTATAAAAGCCAATGTTTTAGCAGTTTGCTGGTCTGGATCATTGAGGTGTTTATTTACACAATGCCAAGTAGGATAGACATTAGCAATTATCTTAGAGAAGCAAGTGTCGCTGCCCATCAATCTAGAAAAGGTTATGAGGCAATTTCCAAACAATTGGCAGCATGGCTTAGGTTTCCATCTGAACAAACCACAAGCCTTCTGGAAAAAATGTCCCTTGAACAGACAAGACCAAAGTGGAGATGTTTGGCCATAATGCACAGCGTCATGTTTGGCAAAAACCAAACACAGCATTTAAGTGGAGATGTTTGGCCATAATGCACAGCGTCATGTTTGGCAAAAACCAAACACAGCATATAAGTGGAGATGTTTGGCCATAATGCACAGCGTCATGTTTGGTGAAAACCAAACACAGCGTATCATCACAAACAACTCATACCAACTGTCAAGCACGGTGGTGGAGGGGTGATGAGCACCTGGTCTCAATCTGTACTCTTGTGGAAGCATCATCGGTAAGAGATCGGTAGCTTTAGAGACACTTTATTTATGTTATATTTGTTATATTTCTGTATTAATAGCCAGCTGCCTTTTAGATAGTTTGTAGTCTGGCTTTTTTACATATGGCCTATCACACTTGGTAACATGCTTTGTCAACTGTAATATTGTAATGGTGTATTATCTTTATGTATTCTGTATTCTCACAGTTTGCATTACTCTATTTTTCCCTTAGTTTTACCCCATCCCTACGGCTGGTTAATAAAGATACAGACTTCAACCTAGTCTCATTTATTGACTTGTAGGAGGGTGTTTAGCTGCCTGTTGAGCTCCACATAGACCCCGGTGTAAATGTAGTAGAGACAGGACACATACAAATTAAAGATATCTATGAATTTGCCAATTAAATCTATCATCAAAATTGGCTATCCTGGTCATAGTTGATGGTCATTTTACACTGATGTCCAAAACCATGACCATGAGAGAAAGATTATACTTACCTTCCAATACATATAATGGGACTCCACACAAATGATTCTGAACAAACCACCGATTAGTGTTACCTTGAGAGGGCTGTGGTGTCGACGCTGACAATGACTCAGTCTTTGCCGCTGTCTCATGATCACTGTTCCAGTTTCTTTGGCAGCTGTGCAGTATTTAAAAAAGTATAACATTTATACCTGCTTTGCAAAGTTTTTAAAATAAAAAACAGACCATGAGACTTTATTAGCCTATGGGAAGTAAATTACAATTTATGTGCTTCAGGCTTCGGCTCCAAGGCATATTACAATAATAAACATTGGAACTAGAATGATGAGAAGTTAAAGTTGTAATTAAATATGTCACCTAGATACGTGTGAAATAAGTTCTTTTTAGATACAACAAAACGTCAGTCTAAAAGTGACACTGTCCCTATCATATGCCTTCTTGGAAATATATTTACAAATTAATTTTAATGGATGAGGACATTAAAAGATTAAAATGTCCAAAACTCCTTTCAAGTACAAATAACAAAATGAAATTATGTTACTTTACACAAATAATACTATTGGTGTGACTAAAGATTATGAACAAGAAAATGATATATATGTTAGTTGCATTTGGTTACTAGAAAATTATTTTTTTTTATCACTTGAAATTTTATTGAGTTTTCATAACAAAACAAAAGAAAAGGCACGGACAAAAACAAAAGGTAAAACGGTACCGAAATCAGGAAACATCAGACCAATACAGTACAACGTACCACCGAGCGGAGTAACAAAGCCCGGCCAGGTAGCAAGGAAAACGTAGCGCTATACAAATACATAATCGATGATCAAAGGAGCAACAGAAAATGCAACAAACATCACAGCAGCCAGACACACGAAAGGAGTATACAGTCGGTGGCAAGCTGCATCGGAATAAGGACCTCGCATGACCAGTCCATGAAAGGGAGGGACAGGGGAAAACAGGAAAGAAGGGAAGGGAGGGAGCAGAAAGGAAAAAAAAAGAAAAGAAAAGAGAGAGAAGAGCCTAAAACGAACGAACAGCCTTCAAGCTCCATGGAGTACGCATGTCATGGAGCAGAAAACCAGGGGGGGTACCACGAAAAGAGGTAAGATAGAAATCATCCCACCTATCCCAAGTAGCTTGGAAAACATGAGAGGTACCCAAGGCCGAGTGGGCCATACATTCGTACGTACGGGTAGTGGCTACAGAATAGAGCACCTCACGTATGGAAGGAGGCGTAGGGTTCTTCCACTTCCTAGCAATACAACTCTTAGCAGCCAGGAGGAGATGCATGAGGAGTTTACGGCACGGTGAATCTAGGTCAGAAGGGAGCATGTCTAGGAGGGCGACCGAGACGGAGGAGACAATAGAAACCGGGAGCAGATGATTAATGAGTGCAAAAACGTCAGACCAAAAAGTAGACAGCTGAGGACAGTCCCACCATATATGAGCCATCGTCCCCCTGTGGCCACACAATCTCCAGCACAAAGGGGAGGTAGATGGAAAAATCTTGGAGAGCTTGACAGGGACATAATACCAGCGAAATATGACTTTACGATCCGTTTCAAAATGGGTAGCATTTCTGGACACACCACGAATCTGATCTAAGGCCGTATACCAATCCTGAACAGCAAAGGAACACTGAAGCTCCTTTTCCCAAGCCTCCATATACGGAAGCTTTCTATCGGGCGCACAGTCCAGCAGAGCAGCATAGCAGACGGAGATGGCATGCGGGACAACGGGAGCCTGAAGGCAAAGCTTAACAATAGGAGGCATGGAGGCCGTAGACAGGGCAGGTTTCCAGTATTTCTGAATGACGTGTCGGAATTGGAGAAACTGCAGGAAATCCTTATTGGTGAGGGAATAGGCCGCCTTTAAGTCCTGGAAAGAGCAGACATGACCGTGTGAAAGAAACTGGTTAACGGTCAGGACACCAGCCCGCAGCCAAGAGTCAACGGAAACATGAGGCAGCAGGGAGCGTAAAACCGTAATGGGCGCATATGCAGATAGGGTAGATGGAAACCCAAGAGTGGTACGGTATTTGTCCCACAAGGAGAGCGACAACTTCGAGGTGGGTAAAAGATGCGGCAGCGGTGGACGAACAGACTTCGGGAGCCAAAGTAAGTCTCTCAGGGCCCACGGTTGAGCGAAAGCAGTTTCAAGGTCAACCCACGCCACACGCGTCGCAGCAGAGAACAGCTGGAGAGTCTGTGTGAGGGCAGCAGCCAAATAATATTTCTTAACATCTGGGACTCCCAGGCCTCCTAGCATCTTAGGTCGTTGAAGGAGACGAATGGAGAGCCGGGCTTTCTTGTCGGCCCAGATGAACGCGGAAACAGTCGACTGAATTTCACGGAGGAGGGCAGGCGAGATAGGAACCGGCAACGTCCGGAACAGGTAGAGCAATTTCGGTAAAGAGTTCATCTTGAAGGAGACAATCCTACCGGTCCACGAAAGTTCAAATTTGGACCAGCGAAGGAGATCGTCTTTAATCGTGCGCCAGATATGTTGGTAATTGACTTTAGCCAGAGTGTGAACAGATTTAGTGAGACGAATCCCCAGGTAAGTAAGGTAATCGGATCTCCAGTCATACAGAAACATTGTCGATATTTGGGCAATCACCGCCGCAGGGAACCCCAGATTCAGAGCCTGGGACTTGCCCCAATTGATTTTATAATAGGAAACGGTGCCAAACTCCTCGAGGAGAGAGTGCAGAGCTGGTAGAGAGTGCAGGGGGTCTGTGATGGTTAGCAGGACGTCGTCAGCATACAAGGCAAGCTTCGTTTCAACAGAGTGGCACGAAAAACCCTTGACATCCGGGGACGATCGCAACGCAATAGCCAGAGGCTCCATGGCTAGCGCAAAAAGTAGTGGCGAGAGGGGACAGCCTTGTCTAGTTCCATTCGAGATGTCAAAAGGTCGGGAGAGGAAGCCGGCAACACGAACACACGCATGAGGACGAACGTAGAGACGGGCAATCGCTGCGATGAAGGCCTCTGGGAGATGAAACGCACGTAGAGTGGCCATGAGGAAGCCCCAGTGGAGCCTATCAAAGGCCTTCTCCGCATCCAGGGAGAGGAGAAGGCACGGTTGACGACGAGAGGAGGCAAGATGAATAATGTTCGTAATTCGCCACGTATTATCCGATGGCTGGCGACCCATGACAAAGCCGACTTGATCATTACTAATCAGAGATGGGAGGAGACGGTTCAGGCGGTCAGCCAAAATCTTAGAATACAATTTAGTGTCCGTATTTAAAAGGGAAATTGGCCTGTAATTCGCGCAGGCAGTTGGGGACTTCCCCGGCTTGGGTATCGTAGTAACATGTGCAGCAGCCATCTCCGAGGGAAGCGGGGAAGGCCCCATCAAATGAGTAAATAAATCACAGAGGTGAGGAGCCAAGATATGCTTAAACTTTTGGTAGTAGCAATTAGGCAGACCATCAGGTCCAGGCGCTTTATGAGGCTTGAGAGCAGCAATCGTTAAAGTAACTTCATCCACAGTAGGGGGCTTAATGAGATCCTCCCAATGGTCCTCCGAAAGCTGGGGAAGAGGAAGAGAGTCCAAGAAACGTCGAATATGTTGATCCTGCGGCTGCGGCACGTGTGGGCGGGACCCCAGGTTGTAGAGAGATTCATAGTAAGTCGCAAACTGGTCAGCAATATGTTTAGGATTGTAGATCCGACCTGCATCCGGCGTTTGTATGTAATGAATCGTCGAGGATGACGACTGTAAACGAAGCTTGCGCGCCAGCAGAGTATCAGCCTTGTTGCCCTTGGAGTAATATGTTTGATGAAGCCGTCGCAAAGCAAGTTCAGTATGCTGAAGGTTAAGTGCATGAATTTCATCTTTCAACGATTGCAATTCAGCGTGAGTAGCAGGAGACCAAGCAGATTTATCAGTGAGTTCGAGCGCCGTAAGCCGGGCGGTGAGAGTAGAAAGTGAGTGCGTCCGAGCCTTTTTCTGTTGAGAGGCAATCCGGAGGAAGTGGCCACGGATCACCGCTTTATGGGCCAACCAGAGCGTGGAAGGCTGCAGGTCTGGTGTCGCGTTAGAGTCGAAATACTGGAGCAAAGCGGTTTCGGTCTCCGCACAGACAGGAGACTGCTGGAGTAAGCTGTCGTTCAGGTGCCAAAGGGGTGGCGGAAGGTCGAGGCCCCCGTGCGAAAGGGATATCCAAACCGGCGCATGATCGGACCACGTGATATTGCCAATGGAGGCTGTGCGAACAGACTGTAAGGTAAGTTTATCAACCAAAAGAAGATCAATGCGAGAGTAGCTGGAATGAGGATTGGAGTAAAACGTATAGTCTCTTCCAAGGGGGTGAAGAACCCTCCAAGCATCAAACAGTCCACAGCGATGGAGAAGATGGTGGAAACGGTTGCCTTGCAATGTAAGCGACTTCAAATATCTGGAGGACATGGTAGCAGAGGAGTCTAACGTCAGGAAAAGGAGGAAGGTTAAAATCCCCGCCAACAACCGTGCGGCCCAGGCGGACCTTTTGAAGTTTCAAGAAGGTTTTTTCCAAAAAAGACAGTTGGTTGTCATTAGGAGCATAAATAGTAAGCAGTGTGAACGGAGTCCCGTTAAGGTCAGCCGTGAGTAGGAGGGAACGACCTTTAGGGTCAGAGTGCTTAGAGTGGAGCTGGAAATGGACATTCTTGTGGATAAGCATAGCCACCCCGGCCGTCTTAGTATCAGACATAGCATGATATTCAGTAGGATATTGCGGAAAGTTAAAACAGCGGCCACCAGATTTCAGAAGGTGCGTCTCCTGAACCATCACAACGTCAGCCCTCCTAGACTTAAGCTCACAGAGAAACATGCGCCGCTTATGAGGAGTGTTGAGGCCCTTGGCATTAACCGAAAGAACGGTAAGGCTCATGTAGAAAATAGAAGAAAGAAAAAAGAGAGCGAGAGGGAGAGAGAGAGAGGAAAGGCGAGGGGAAAAGGGAAGAGCGGGAAAGGAAGAAGGCTCAGACAAGCCGTCAGAGACAAGGCGTCAGAGAGCCACAAAACGGAGTGAACCGCCAGGCGAAGAAAAAAGGGATCGCCGCAGGACACTCCGGTAGGGGGGAGCAACAAAACCAACAGAAGGCAGCCTGCGTGTCGGCAAAAAACAAAGAAATAATAACAATGTAACAATACAGGTGACAAGAAAACATAATGGAGAGGCATCCGTAACCTGAGCGAGAGAGGACTAGCAGATAAGGCAAAAATCCCTGAGTCATAAATGCCAAAAACACAATATAGACATGTGTAGAGAGAAACACGTTGTGACAGTGTGAACCCCAGGGAGATGCTTAGTGTCGCATTTGGGTACAGGTGCTATCCAGATCGTAAATATGGGTCCCTGGGGTGGAGCAATTGGAGAGCAGGGTGGGCCAATGCTCCATTCCCCCATTTTGTGGAAACTCCATGCCGGGTTTTCCAGGAGGCAAGAAATCTGCAGGAACCGGTCCGGGATTTCTATGAGGCCGGCGTCAGGCCCAGGTGCTGGGCATTAAAAACCCCTGGAGCCTGATACTCAGGGAGACTGTTGGGGGAAGAGGAAGTTTCCCTGAGCTCCCAGGGCAAGGAGAGGCCCTGAACAAGATCATCCCTGAGCCAAGTGAGGCAATACCTGCCTGGACTCTTTTGTGTGTTGTCTGGGGGAGGTTTTCCAGAGCCTGGCGTAGCTGGGTCTGGTTGGGAGGTTGAGATAGTGGGTGATTAGGCTGGTCAGTGTGGACCAGCATAGTTCAGTTAGACAGGGCTCCAATTGGGAGCTAGGTTTTCTTTTTATGATTTGGTTTTTGGGGTTTGAGCAGTTAAAAATAAAGCACTGTTTTGCTTCAAACTATTGTTCCTGACTCTGATTGCCCTAGAGGACTGTGCTTAGGACCCCTAAAAGTGACATGTATGGCCCTCATGCTATAGGGTTTGTCACATATGGTGGAGAATGCGGGCAAAGCACTGCTATGGTCTGTGGGCAGAAAGCAGGAACGAAGTGAACAACTGAGTGGATGCTGGTGACAAGTGCTACACTGGATCCAGGAACCCCAAGTGTTGTGCGGCCTGAAGCTACCAAGCTGCAGTGGATGTGCCAGAAGAGATTACAGTTTAACCCAGAGGATTGAGTGGAAACTCTGCAAAGACTGTTGCATGGTATGTGCCCTTGTGTATTGCTGGCTGAAATACATATGCTAATGGAGGATGGCCTTGATGTGTTTGACGACTTATTGATGATCCGGACGTGAAGTTTCTATTTGCTGGGTAAAAGTATTGCATAGCTGTGAAACCTGCAAAAGAAAAGCATTTTGTCGCTATGACCTGCTGGTAATTACTTGATTACATACTGCAGAGGGAGCGATTAAAGACTCTGGGATTTGTGTATTGCACTGTTGGTCTAATGCAAGATGGGAAAAGGACAGCAAATCGGAAATAAAATGTCCTTTCCATGTTTCACTCGCCAGCCAACCTGCAGTGGATATGTGGAACCACTGAAACTGGCACAAAAGGCAGATATAAAGTGTGCAGGGTCCTGTGTTGAGGCTCAAGAGTTAAAGGAGGAAATTGAATCCTTAAAGTGGCTGCACCAGGGTGAAGTCTCTGATTTGAACTTGCAGCTGAAAGAAGTAACAGATCAACTAAATGCTGCAGGAAATAAAGTGGGAATGCTACCTATGTCTTGCAAATGTGCACATGGGGACAAAAGAGACTGTACAGTAGCTAGAGAAGTTCTTCAACTTCAGGAGGAGAAACACAAATTACAGAAAGAGCTTGTCTTCAACAAACAAAAGTATGATGATGCTATCAAACAGAGAGACTGTGAAATTAAGAGACTGACAGAGTTAAATGTTTGCTATGACAAACTGAGTCGTGGTGTATGTAACAACGTGGCATGGACTACCAAGCTCAGGAAAGTGGAAGCTATGCCAAGAGATGAGCTGAATCTCTATGTGATTGAGCAGTCAGAGTATGTTGGGAAACAGATCTGCAAGAACAAAAAGCTGACTGATGAGTGTATGCTAAAAGAACATGAGTTAAAAGAGGTTAAAAAACAAGCAGCACAATTACAGGCAGAATTGCACCTAACTATTGGCCAGCTTGAGAGAGAGAATCTCACTTTGCAAAATGAAGTGGCTGCTTCTAGAGAAAAGCATTGTGTTGATCTGGCAGCAAAACTTCAAGAGATGCAACAGTTGCAGGAACAAAAGCTGGTGGTTGAAAAACGTCTCGCAGAGGTGTCCCAGAAAGGTAAAGAGGATGCAGAGCGTGTATTCGGGCTCCTTTCTGAGAATAGCAGTGTGAATTTAACACTTGCAGTTGAACGTCTAGAAAAAGTAAAGCTGCAGGAGACCGTAAAAGAACTACAAGATGAAATCCAGGCCTTGTTTAAAGCCAGTAAAGAGAACACTGAACTTCATAAGGCCAACATAGCACTAAAAGACAAGTATTTCCAGAAAAAGGCGGAACTGGAATCGTGCAAGGATCAGCTACAGGCCAGAGAAGGCCAGCTAAAGCAAATGGAGGCAGTTATGCTTCTAAAAGAGGAGGAGTTAGCATTGGCTATCCGCTCCAGAGATCAGGCTTTAAGGGAGAGAGATACGGTCCAATGTAAGCTGGAAGCATTACTGAGTAACACGGAACGTGACAGGCAAACGTTAATGAGGCAGCTTGCTGAAATCCAGACCGAGAGAGACAAATTGTCAGAGAGTCTGGAGAAAGCCCTCATGTCCAATGAAAAGCTTCAAGAAGTTGGACTTGAACTGCAGAAAGACAATAAATCCCTCAGACATCAACTGGAAATATCAACCTTAGAGCTGAGAGAGGTGAAAGCAACCCTTGAGGAACAAAGGGTTACTGCAGTAGAAAAACATGTACTACTACAACTCCAGTTAGATGAACAGGGTATACAGCTAGCTGAAGAGAGGCAGGCCAAGCTAGCTCTGCAGCAACAGATTAAGGTCCAGGAGGAAGAGGACACCGTATCTGAAACGTTAAATATTGTACAAGCAGCAGGTGAGCGGCCACAGTACAATACAAGATGTCTGGAAAAGAAGAATGGCATGGAAAATAACCATTATAGCCTAAGTGATGGAGGGACTATGCATGGTGCTGGAAGTAGTGACCAACTAGCAGAGCAACATGGCAGTAAGCTACTCCAGGGAGCAGGTGGTCCCAGGTCCGGTAGAAACCCTTCTTCAAAGGTGGAGCCTTCTACAGGTGACCGTAAGGTACACCATTTACATGCATCTAGGGTAAATCACCATAAACATGGGCTTGGTATTAAATGGACTGATGGTGAACAAGCTACAGGGAAACAGCTTGAAGATGGTGTGCGTTTGGCTGTATCGTGTAGACCACACAGGGTAGACCTTCTGAATGGGCAAGCTACGATGGTGTTCATTTGTACAGAGAAGAGACGTGGCTGTGCAGAGTGTTACCCATTCACTGATGGCTGCAGAAACCCAGAAGGGCAGATGGATACAAGGAGAAAGTATCCACTACCAGGCCACATTTATGGTGTGTGGAAAGGAAAGCCCCCTGATGCCAACCTAAGAGGGACATCATCAGCAGAGCTGCTTAGTCCCATGGTCGCTCAGCCCCATGGTTCTGAGCTGGTGGGGAGGATATGTGACAGTGTGAACCCCAGGGAGATGCTTAGTGTCGCATTTGGGTACAGGTGCTATCCAGATCGTAAATATGGGTCCCTGGGGTGGAGCAATTGGAGAGCAGGGTGGGCCAATGCTCCATTCCCCCATTTTGTGGAAACTCCATGCCGGGTTTTCCAGGAGGCAAGAAATCTGCAGGAACCGGTCCGGGATTTCTATGAGGCCGGCGTCAGGCCCAGGTGCTGGGCATTAAAAACCCCTGGAGCCTGATACTCAGGGAGACTGTTGGGGGAAGAGGAAGTTTCCCTGAGCTCCCAGGGCAAGGAGAGGCCCTGAACAAGATCATCCCTGAGCCAAGTGAGGCAATACCTGCCTGGACTCTTTTGTGTGTTGTCTGGGGGAGGTTTTCCAGAGCCTGGCGTAGCTGGGTCTGGTTGGGAGGTTGAGATAGTGGGTGATTAGGCTGGTCAGTGTGGACCAGCATAGTTCAGTTAGACAGGGCTCCAATTGGGAGCTAGGTTTTCTTTTTATGATTTGGTTTTTGGGGTTTGAGCAGTTAAAAATAAAGCACTGTTTTGCTTCAAACTATTGTTCCTGACTCTGATTGCCCTAGAGGACTGTGCTTAGGACCCCTAAAAGTGACATGTATGGCCCTCATGCTATAGGGTTTGTCACAACGTATGTAAGAGAAAATAAATAAAAAGGTGTATGTGTGTGTGCGTAATATAGGAATGGACCAGAGCCGCCAAAAAACAGGAAGGCACATGGCGGACATACAACGCAGAAGAAAGAGCCACTGCAGAGAAGGACAAAAAAAAAAAATAAGTGTGCGTGTGTACGTAATGGAACAAAGGGGCATCCAGCCATAAAGACCGGCACGCTAAAGGCTCGTGTGTGTGCGCGACACATTAACGGGCCAGTACGTCCAAAGCCGCGGAGGCACAGGGCAGGCATACAGGCCACAACATATAAGAAACAAATAATAATAATAAAAGAAAATAAAATAAAAGAACTGTACGTGTATTGTGTAACGCAGCAACCAGAAGCCCAATAACCAGTGGCGACTCTAGAAACAATATATAGGGGGGGCACACAAGATAGCACAGTCAAACTGGGGGGGCATTCATAATTTCCAAAAGTAATGTGCTATGGAATTATACTTTTGTTATTGGGCTAAAATAATACTTGATCATTCAACATGGGAAGCCTGAAGCCACAATTGAGTGCGACTAATCCTTGAAATAAATATTATAACACAATAAATAACTTTTCCACTAAATGATTTCAAGGCCTTGAACGTTTTGTCCCCTGAAGTCACTACAACTTCAGGAGGGCATTTTATCTCTGGATAAATATAAATTAAATAATTCCTACTGTAAGTTAAGTGCCAGGAAACAGATGACCAAACACACACACCAACACAGGCTATGTCACACCAACACCCAGACACACACATCAGGACAGGCTCTGCCACACCGACAACCAAACACACACACACACCAGGACAGGCTCTGCCACACAGACACCCACACACATCAGGACAGGCTCTGCCACACCCACATCCAAACACACACACCAGGACAGGCTCTGACACACTGACACCCAAACACACACCCTAGGACAGGCTCTGCCACACTGACAACTGAACACACACACCAGGACAGGCTCTGCCACACCAACACCCAAACACACACCAGGACAGGCTCTGCCACACCAACACCTATACACACACACCCGAGGACAGGCTCTGCTACACTGATAACCAAAAACACACAAACAGCAGGACACAATTTACGTCACAGACGTCTACATCAGGATGGATTTTTCACACTGCATTGTCGTTTATACCCCCCTTAGTGTTTTTGCCCCTTGTGTATTGATGCCCCTGCTGCCCATATATATATTAATATTAGCCCCAGTTGCCGATAGCAGGTATAGATCAACACATTAACACACAAACCAAGCTTTACATGTATAGATCGACTGATATTCACTTGTGATCTCAGCACTGAAGGTATATATCAAATAAACAGAATCAGACATACAAATCCTGTATTTGCAGGTATACAATAGTATAAGAAAAGTAGCATTGTAGGTATAGAACAAATAAATACATGGAAACAGCATTGCATGTATTAATCAACTGAATAAGACATACAAACACTGTATTTGCAGGTATACATAAATAATGTATGGAAATATATAGATATGGCTCTACAGAATAACGCAAAAACCCATCTTTGCAGGTATAGATCAACTGGAATTCACATAAAAACACATCATTAAAAGGTATATTTAAAACCCCCTAAATTATAGGCATAGATCACAGGTTGCGTCCACATTGCCCACACAGCAATCACACTCCTATCATACCAAGGCAACAAGTAAATGCTGGTACCTAGGCAAGATGGGACTGTGCTTGCTGTGATTGCTGTTAGCAATCACACTCCTATCATGCCAAGTCAGCCACTACATGCTGGTACAGGGTGGCTGTAAGTGATGTGCAGACCCCATACTGCTGGCAGCATCAATACAAAAGGGGGCAGCTAGCTAGGGTTCAGCTTGTACTGGCTGACTTGGCATGATAGGAGTGTGATTGTTAACAGCAATCAAAGTCTCATCATGCCTAGGTTCCAGCACTTACACATCCAACCAGTAAATGCTGGAACCTAGGCATTATGGGACTGTGATTGCTGTTAGCAATCACACTCCTATCATGCCAAGTCAGCCACTACAGGCTGGTACAGGGTGGCTGTATGTGATGTGCAGACCCCATACTGCTGGCAGCATCAATGCACAAGGGGGGCAGCTAGCTAGGTTTCAGCATGTACTGGCTGACTTGGCATGATAGGAGTGTGATTGCTAACAGCAATCAAAGTCCCATCATGCCTAGGTTCCAGCACTTACACATCCAACCAGTAAATGCTGGAACCTAGGCATGATGGGACTGTGATTGCTGTTAGCAATCACACTCCTATCATGCCAAGTCAGCCAGTACATGCTGGTACAGGGTGGCTGTAAGTGATGTGCAGACCCCATACTGCTGGCAGCATCAATATACAAGGGGGGCAGCTAGCTAGGTTTCAGCATGTACTGGCTGACTTGGCATGATAGGAGTGTGATTGCTAACAGCAATCACAGTTCCATCATGCCAAGGTTCCAGCACTTACACATCCATGCTATCACACACACACACACACATTAATTCATATACTCATTCATTCACAGATTCATTCCCTCAATCACCCATACTCATTCAAACACCCTCCCCACCCCCTTACTTGCACTGCAGCTCCTCGATGCCGCTCACAGACTTCAGCAGGGGGCGCGGCCTCCCTCTGCGTTCTCTGCTAGCTTCCGCTTCCTGTATGCAGTACAGAAGACCCTCCCACAGGTAAGTAGCAGGGCTCGGGGTGCGGCCCAAGTAAGATCGGTTGCCCTGGCTGCCGATCTTACGCGGGCCGCACCCTCTCTCTCCTCCACATTAAATAATAAAAAAAAAAAAGACGGGATTTAAAGTCGCATTGCGACTTTATTCCAATTTCGGCAGGGGGGCAACAGGGGGGGCAAGGATTAACCTAGGGGGGGCAATTGCCCCCCCTTGCCCCCCTGTAGCGACGCCACTGCCAATAACGACTAGCGGGCGGAAGGCAAACAAGGCTAATCCATGACTCCACCACCAATGCAGTGTTTTGAGTTATTAAGTGATTGATAAGCTATCACTATAAGGTCCCCGCAGTATTACACGTACTGTGAGGTGGGTTGTACAAGCACTGTTGCTTTAATATAAAGTGCTGCAAAGAAGATTAAAACCATAAGCCCAATAAGTATCTTCTCAGTACAGTATCTCTTCAGTAGCACAACACAAGCACACAGCATGCACCATGGAAGCCGATAAAATAATAAAATGCGAGATTGTCAGAGTGCCTCGTGTTCAAATGGCAATGGAGTCTTCATTATTTACTTACTTTGGGTATGTAATAACAATAATAAAAGAAAATAAAAGAACTGTACGAGTACGTGTAATGTGTAATGCAGCAACCAGAAGCCCAATAACGGTTAGCGGGCGGAAGGCAATCAAAAAGCCCACAGGGGCACACAGTCAGAAAAACCAGCACGCCAAAGGCCCTCTGCACCACGGGAGCCCAACCATGACAGATGTAAGAAAAAATAAATAAATAAATAAGTGTACATGTGTGTGAGTGATACGGACCAGTACGTCCAGAGCCGCCAAAAAACAGAAGAAAAACAGGAAGCACAGGGCAAACAGATAACGCACAAGAAAGGGCCAAGACAGACCAAAAAAAAAAAAAAAAGGGAGAAGAAAAGAAAAAAAAATGTGTTCGTGTATGTGTAATGTGGCAAAGGGTCGATAGACACCAAAAAACCCACATGTCTGCGTGTGCGATGCAGAAAGAGCTCGAATGCCCAGGGTACGCCAAAGGCATGGGAAACCAACGGGCGCAATGTATAACAATAAAGCAAGAAACATAAAAAAAAAGGATAAAACAGCGGCATGAGTAGGAAAGGGAAAACAAATCCCAAAACAAAACAGTTCACGAAGCAGCCCTGAGGCTGCACTCACGGAATCCAGTCACTCCCGGAGCAGTCAACAGGCACCCGGGGGCTCCAACAAAGTCCAAAACAGCAAAAAGACGCAATCATGGTGCCGGAGACTGTCCAGGCTTCTGGCGCCGAGTCTTCACCAGTTCCCATTCCGTGGAGATGTGACGCGGTGGAGAAGATGAAACAGCCGCAGACAGGACATTCCACGAACGGAGAAGTCGGAAACCATCCGCTGGAGACAGCACCACCGACTGGACGCCATTCCGGAACAAAATGAGCTTCGTCGGATAACCCCAACGATACTGGATGGAGTGTTCGCGCAAAAGTGAGGTAAGTGAGGTAAACTTACGGCGAGCAGATAACGTCGCAGCGGAAAGGTCAGTAAACAGCTGGAGATTGTCATACGGCGCAGGAAAGGATGGATTCTTCCTGGCAGCAGCCAAAATAGACGCCTTCGCCTTAAAATAATGAAGCCGGAGGATCACATCACGGGTGGCCGACACCGGGAGCGATTTCGGTTTCGGGAGCCGGTGTACGCGATCCATAAGCAGATCAGCAGCAGATAGCTCCGGCACAAGAAAATGAAAAAAGTCTTTAGCGAACTCCTCCAGAGAGCTATTCGGAACGTCCTCAGGGATCCCACGAAGCCGTAAGTTGTTACGTCGCGACCTGTCCTCAAGATCAGCCATCTTGAGTTGAAGCTGGAGGACAGTGTCAGCCAGATCATTATGGCGATCGACCAGCTCGTTATAGGCCCCGGTGTACTCCTCAAACTTGTGCTCCAAGTGATCGGTCCGCGAGCCAAGTTGAACTAGATCTTGTTTAAAATCCGAAAGCATGTCCTTGATAGAGTCAGTCATTGAAGTCTTCAAATTCTCCAGCATTTGTTGAAGAAGAGCAGGGGTTACCTGCTGATCGTCCCGCAAAGAGAGGTCATCAGTGGCAAGGTCCGGCTGCGAATACACGAGGGAGGCCTCGTCGCCATCTTGGGATGGAAGGCCAGCACGCGCCCGCTTTCAAAATATTGAGGTAAGCGATTAGAACCTCGTTTGGCATGTTTAGACGCCATCGCAGGGGTGTCCCAGGGAACAAGCCCACCCACCAAAAATCCGCAGTGGAAAGCTTTTATCGCCGCTTTTTAGCCGACACGCAGGGAGAGCACTTCACTTAAGCCACCATTCAGCTCCGCGGTCAGGCCACGCCCCACTAGAAAATTATTTAATTAGCATTAATTGAGACCACACAAAAAGCAAATTTGAAGGGGAACTACAGATGGGACAGGCGGTATGAATTTCATTTGAGATCCTGGAGACTATAAAAGAATGATGCAGGAGAAAGGAGGAATGCCTTGGGAGGCGAAAGTCGTTGGACACGTCCCAGTCTCCTCTGTCCCTGCTGTTAATAATATGTGTATTCCTGCTCCACTCAAGAGAAACCGATGTTGCTAGCATTTCAATAGAGGACCCAGCGTTTCAAGACAGAGGGATATCTGGAGAAGAGTGCCGATATTAAAATGTGTTGTATGTGGATTGAACTGTTACGCTTACTAAACCTTCATGTAAGTCTCAGTTGTCCAGCTATTAAATTTAAATCTCATGTTTTGTTTTTTGGTTTTATATTCATATGGATATATTGCATGTCTAGTCATGTAATTGGAGTCAAGCTACAATGTGTCTTGTGGAGCCTACAGACCAATATAACAGGATTTTTGTTTACAGAGCGGTTTAACATCAGTGCAGTGTATTGCTCTTAAAGTTATAAATGCAATAAACAGCATTTTTGTGAATTAATTTGCTTATGAGACAGCTAACACTATGTTTTTTGTTGAGATCTTCAAGCAATTATAAGCAAGACATACCAAATAGACATACCAAGCAAGACATACCAAATAGTATGTAGTAAATACCAAAGTATTTTTTGATATATTATACATACATTTTTTATAGCTTTACAACAAATTATTTCTTTCTTATTGTATTTGAAGGCTTATTTATTTTTTGTTACACTTTATTGAGGTACTTTTTGTTTGTCAAAAAGTAGATATAATAGACCCTATAGTAGAATAGGCCCTCAATGTGTAGAAGTCAGTCTGATACCTCCAATAAACACCAAATTTAACACACCCGCTCCCCATTCACACCTGAGACCTTGTAACACTAACGAGTCACATGACACCGGGGAGGGGAAATGGCTAACTGGGCCCACTTTGGACATTTCCACTTAGGGGTGTACTCACTTTTGTTGCCAAGGTTTAGACATTAATGGCTGTGTGTTGAATTATATTTGAGGGGACAGCAAAGTCACACTGTTATAAAGGCTGTACACTCACTACTTTACATTGTAGCAGAGTGCCATTTCTTCAGTATTTTCAAATGAAAAGATATAATAAATTATTTACATAAATGTGAGGGGTGTACTCACTTTTGTGAGATACTGTATATGGACAAATTATACGTTATATGGTATTCTGCTGTGTCATATCTTTTTTTTTGGTTAGGGTGTATCAAGTAATCAGAAATGTCTCCCTTTGATTTGTACTTGCAAGCATATTTTGGAACTGCCTTTTCATCCACTGTTTTTTTTCAGTATGATTACACATTCATAGCAATTCTTTCTTTCAGCTGTAATGTTAATGTGATGCCTCTGTCCACCTTGATTGCAAATGTATGTATTTAAATAGCTTATCACAAGTTGTGAGTTGCACCCATTTGGTTCTAAAGCTGTTACAGTCACTATAGCTTGTGATTTGAGATGTTATAATAGTAGAGTCTACCTATGCATATATTATTTCTTTTTTTCTTGGTTTCATGGAATTTACTAACTTATACATTTGCATTACTAAAGGGAGAACAGGACAAGTTTGTCACATAGGGCTAGAGCTCCTGCTGGCTGGGATTAGAGGACAGGGTGTAGGATTTTTGTAGGAAAGTTAGAATAAGTACTTTTCTGCTGCCTAGCCCACTTTCCCGATTTTGGTTGCACTGGTAATCATGGGATAGTTTGGGTGATCATCAGATCAATAATCAGGCCCACTGAGCAGTAGAAACAATTTGATCTGTGCTTTTGCTAAATCAGAGGTTCCTTAGGACCACCAAACGACCTATTGGAACACACTACAGGGATATCACATTATATCCCAGTGTACTGATTTTTTGGATAGCAAGGTGGTTATAAGTGCTAAGCTTCCTTCATAGCATCACTTTTAAACATGTCCTCACATCTCCCTTTTACTGCCTGCAATGTAGTGGGTTTTATTTGCATATAACAATTATATATGCTCGGCAGCTGAGCTGCAAAATTATAATTTTTGAAAAAAACATTGTGGTAATATAAAACTGTGTTAATTTCTAAATGTCATTTTTGCCTCTACATATTATTTGTGAAACCATCAGGGTTTTAGAGGTGGTGAAAGTAGAAATGTATTGACGTTTTTCCATTGGCGGGAAAGGAAGAGGTTTGGGACAGGTAAAGATGTATTTAAAAACTGTCCACATTTGCAACTTTTTATACAAAGGCTGTTACCTAGAATTAGATTTTCAAGTTTAGTGCAGCAGACATAAAGCATCACGTAAAATTTTGCCTTAATCGCATTTTTTTTGGCTGGGAACACTTTGCCCTCTTTGTTGCTCTCATGACCTTCGTCTCTCTCCTCTCATCATTACCTCTTCCCACTTCCACATCCAGGATTTCACCCGTGCTGTCCTCTTCTCCATTCTCTCAGATTTTCATCATAACACTCTCAAGCAGCATCCTGTCTAAGCCATTTGAACAACCAACAATCTCGACAATCTCATCCAGACTCGACCAACTCATCCTCATCGAGACAGTTTCCTCCTACTATTTCACTTCCCCCTCAACCAACTATATTGTAATATTACAAGAGCAAGGAACTCTTCTACTTTTCTACCAATTTGTTATTGTTTGTGATTTTAAATTTATCCTACCGACTCTGATATATAAATGTAATGTAATGTAATGTAATAACCAAAAAAACTTAACGTAGTCATATAAACTGAAACAGCTTCTTAAAAGTTTATTTGTCCTTTTGTATATGAATAAACCTTCAAAAGACAGATCTGGTTTACTTGCTTAGCATACTAGAGAGTGCAATTAATGTTTAGCTTTAGTGGTAATAACATCTTTGTCCTAAAGTCCACTGAAAATACAGATAGAATGCATTAATTGTTAGAAATGCTCAATTATTGATCAAACATATGATATCTTAACATGCAGGCATTTTGCCTTTTACACATAATTTATTCAAAATGATTATGTAAAAATCCTAACAAAAAAATAAGTTAGAATTTTTACCGCTGTTATTAGGACGCACAGTTTCTTCCCCTTTTTCCGGGGTATAATTTCACATTCATCCTGGATAGATTTACTCCCTACATACCAATTACATCTGCTCTTTTATATATTTGGAAATTCAGAAACTGTATTTTTGCTCTACTGCTAATCACCCTGTGTGCACAGATGTACAGTAGTAGAAATAGCCTATAATTAAACCTTGACTCATTGCAAATGATTTTTCTTTTTGCATTAATAGTTTTGATTCAAGACATAGTTCCATGCCCGAGCTGCAAAAAATGAATAATAACAATTCTGTTTATATAGCAAAATACTATTTTAAAATACAAAATAAAATATGCATCACCAACAGGAATGATACATTGTGGCATAATTTAAATTTTAATCAACAACTGAAATGCCTAATTGACACAACAAAGTCCCCCAAATCTATTGTACTTAAAGGATTTCACAATTATGTGCAATCTTATCTAATCACGCCTTTTAGAAATGCAAGCGTTTAATTAGTTTTCAAATCTAATTGTATTAAATTCTTTCCCTGCATGCTTTATGACTTGTCGAGCTTTAGAATCATTTTTACAATTTTGAAAAAGCATCCATACATTTTTAAAATTCCATAGTTCAGATCGCAATGCTTAGAACACAATGGGTATTTACAATAATCATACTGGAACCATTTTATAATATTTACACACACCTGAGTCAGCTCAAAAATTGCTGTCCCATAAGTTGCTTTTATGGTTTTTATTGGTGCAACTATCATTATTGAAAGACTTGGAGTCATTTCATATCAAGAATAAGCACATTACCTAACACACTAGTACTGTTGTTTCATGACATAAAATATGGCTTGAAGCTTGGAGCTCGACTAAACTGCAATTGTATGCGGATGCTATTCCCTGCAGCTACATAGTAGTAAAAGACATATGCTCATTTTAGCACAGTAGGGACAAAAATAGATAGAACACTTCATTTGTCATCCGCAGCATTAAAAAAAGAAAAAAGCCAGCAACTTTAAAATATTTTTTACAGTTAGCCTGATTTGGAGAAACACTCAGTGTAGCTTCCGATTGCTACCATGATCATGTCATGGCAATATGTATAATTTCTGTACATCAAAATTGGTGTCATACTATAAATTATCCTTAATGGCAGGCAGACTAAAAAATATGCAACAGATTATTTGCTAGGTTATAGCCTTGATTATAATATTTTTTTTACCTCTGTCCACAGATCTGCTTCTTCTCTTTTGTCTTCTTGTTCTTCTAACTTCTTTCTTCTCTCTTCTATCTTTGTCCGCTGCTCCAAAAAGTTTTGTGGACAACTGAACATTGCCTCCCGGTGAACTTCTGCAAAAGTGTGGAGCCTCCAGGCACACTCCCTGCTCCGATTGGTGGAGAGGCTGTCCCTGTGGTTCCGCCCTTTTGCAGAAGTCAAGAAAGAGACTGGAATAATGTAGCTAGATTTGCGAAAAAAGTGATCTGCAACGCTTCTCTTTCTCAGCGAATATGTCTTTATTATTCTGCCCTCCCAGTGAACTTTGGCAAAAGGCGGAGAGGGTATGCCCAAGGCAATGCTTATTACAGGTTACGGATTTAGGACTAGTAGAGTAAGAAGAAATGGAATGACTCCAAAGGACTTCAGAATTCAGCCTGCTAAACATCTGGGAGATTTAATGCAAGAATGAGAACAGATTTAACATTTTCACTGCCAGAACTTTGACACTGAACTGCTCTTGTTTTAACATTTTGTAAAGGCAGCCTGTCACATCTTACAATATCGCAGTCCTAATTACTTCATTGTTGATGGCAGAGGAGGCCCCTGCAGGCAACCAATAGAGTTGCTTGTACGGACATTTAAACTCCTGGCGCCAAAGCTGCTGTGTAGTCCGTACCGCATTAACCTCATATTAACCCCTTCTAAAAAAAAACGGAAAAAAAGAAGAAGAAAAAAAAAACGAACACGAAGAACGCAACTGAATATTTGCTCAAACAGAATACAGGAACGGGTGAATATTCGCGGAATACGAAGATCCCCTCCCCCCCGCGAAGACGAACATGAAGACGAACACGAAGAGTTGGCGCCCAAGTCTAATAATGATCACACGATTTATAAAATATTTTAAAACCCAGTATTTCTTCAGGTTTTAGCCAAATATGGTTCTGTAAAAACAAAAAATGCAGAATATGATGGCACTATATAAAACAATAAATGATAATAATAATGTAAAGATTTGGCATTCTTTTAAATAGTAGGAATGCATTTTTTGCATTTTCCTACCAAACTTAATCTACGTCATGTGTTACATTTAAGTGTGTAATATACTCCATATAGATGGAATATTATTAAAATATTGCTGTCATAGTTTGGATGCCTCATAATCCACTAATCATACTGATCTCCTCGAGCTCTGGCCACTGGAGCGCCCCCTGCAGGTCAATTGCATTAATGTTGCTACAATTCATACAGAGCGAAAATAATTTTTTGGACTTCACTTCTTCCTGCTGTGTTTTATAGAAGCCTCCTAATTATATTGGGTGCTGGAAGTGCTCATAAATCTAAGCAAAGTAAAAATAGTTTCCTCTTGTCTAGCTTTCTATAGTTTGCTTTAGAGAAAATATAATCCCGAACACTGTCATTTTTGCAGATATATAAATTATCAATTTTGTTGTACACATCAATTATAGTAAAATGCTCTAATATAGGGTAGATGGATGGCTTGAGTTCTGAAATACAGTATGAAATATATGTTACCCCTGCACATTTAAAATAGCAGATACACCTGAACAGCACAGAGTATTATTTAGTACCTCACCAATATATATTGAAACATATCTCTGGCTTTTGTGCCAAGGAAGATTGGGTATTTAAATGGTTCAGCAATGCAATCTTCAGAGATACTGTAAATGAGTGAATGATAAAAGACAGCGAGGTTGAGGTGAAGGACAATAACTCTCGAAAGACCAAAGATTTTCTGCTTCCATAATCAGAAAATAAATCTCTAGGTTTAAATCTAATGTACAAGGAAAAAAGGTAGATTAACTTTCAAAAGTAGATCAGAGAGGCATTCAAATAAAATGTTCAAGTAAATCTTTTTAGTAGGTTTGTCATTTATTACTCAATACATGTAATACTTCTATTAAAATGCTTGTAATATACTTGACCTTGAATTTCCAATCTTTATGTAAGAAAGATCAAAATAAATCTGGTTCAAACAACTGTTTCCATTTACAGTATGTGTTAATGGTATTTGTTGTTTAGATCAAAAAGACATTCTGAACTTTTACAAAAAATAAAGACTATGATAGTGGAAAATATGGAAAGCATAATTTATTATATAAAACCAAACCATGGGTTAATTGACAATATTACTGCGTAGAAGATCTAAGAAACCAACTATTTCCTGTTAGTCACTAAGTATTGTATATTGATGTAATATGTAAAATATACCTTAATGAATTAGACATGTGGCTATTTTCCTCATTCCATGTGGAGGAAGCTGCTGCACATAGTTGGTGGCAGTGGAAAGGGGGCATTATCCATTATAGCACTGGTGGCCCCAAGAGCCAGTGGCCTTTAGGCAGGTGCATAGGGTATCTAATGAATAATCTGGCACTGCTCATTTGGGGCACTTTGAAATGCTCTCACTTTTTTGTGAAAAGCAAGAAAGCAATGTCATCACCATAATACAGGAAACAGAATCAAGTACGAAATTTGCTAAAGGGAAGAAATAAAATATATCAGAAAAGGTAACTGCTCATGAAAATCTACTCCAAAAAGAGAGGAGAAAAATATATCATTGTCTATTTAGGTATTCGTGCTGACACTGTTTGTGTCAGTATTTCACCTTAATAAACATTAATAATAAAAATTATACATGATTTTTTAATTACAGAAACATATTTATCCAATATAAATTATAAGGTTAATCTGATGTAATAAAAATAAGTGTAATTTTTGAGCATAGTAACCAGGTACAGTTAACCTTGAAACTGCTATTACATATCATACTCATTAATAAGTTGTTTTTATGGATCATTTACTTTCACACCACTGACATAAACCATTTCCATGATAATTTGAAAGCAACAGGGATTATGGGCAAATGCAAATTAATGGTTGATAATTTGTCATTTAGAAATTATTTTTTCTTCATAGTATGAATTTGCTGGAGATTAAGCTAATACAATAATCAGATCATTTAGGTAAGCATTCTCTTGCCTTCTTTATTTGGCAACAGGTCATAATCTGGGGGGGGTACTGTAATAATTTATTCGTTTCGTTAGGATTTATATGCTGTTTAATAGCCCCTTAACGAGCAAGGTTTTTTTTTTTTTTTTTTTACACTATAAGACCCGAGGAAACTTTGTGTTTTTGCTGTGTTTTTTTTATTTCCCCTCTTTCTCATTCATTATATATATATACAAATGGGCCAAACCAAACCATTTGGTTCATTTGGGCCCGTTACTTTTTAGGGCAATTAATTTCATTCCCTATCCATTTGGTTCGGTTGAAAATTAAGGGGCATTTTTAATTGGGGAATAAAATTTGCTGCACAGGGCTTACATTCACTCTCATTCACTTTCATTGTTGTTCATTGTAAATATTTCCCTACCTCCTCTGCCGACCGCTCCCACATCTTCTTTATCTTTTATCTTCTCTTCTGTGTTTGTCCACAGACGTCACCACAAGAGCCGCAATATTGCCCAGAGTTCAAGTGAGGGCAAAATGATGTACTTTATGTAACATCTTCTCCCCTGATTGGAGGATTGGGGGAGGAAGTAGATGGCAGAAGTGGCGATTCACATAAAGCCAAGAAAATGAGTCCAGACCCCACAAAAACAAAGGAAAGTGCTCCAAATTTTTGTCTAAAATACGCAAGCCTGCATTCACTCATAATTACTCTCACTCACACTCTCATTCTCATTAGCTCTCTCAGACTCTCCAAAATATTTCCCTACCTTCTCTGCCGACCGCATCTTCTTAATTTCCGTATCTTCTTCATTTGCTATCTTCTATCTTCTGCCGCCTCTTCTCTCTATTTTCAATCTGCTATCTTAAATCTTCTATCTTAATCCAGTGATTGAAGGATCGGAGACAGGGTGTCACAGGAAGCACCGCCTCTTTGGTGGAAGTTCCCATAAAGTTATGTCCATGGAGAGGTGGAAGAAGATAGTAGATTGAAGATAGAAGAGAAGAGTGAATGAGAATCTAAGAGAGTGAGAGTTTGAGAGAATGAGGGAGAGTGCGAGACAGAGTGAATGTAAGTGCTGGGCAATGAATTAAAAATGCCCCAGAATATTTTGCTGAACCGAATAGGCAGGGAACGTAATTTGTTGCTTGGAAATGAATGGGCCAAAACATAAAATTTGTCCGAATGTTTCCTGTGGGTTTCAACTGCTTTAATCTTGTGAACTACTAAAGGTAGTTGTGCACTAACTTATGCCCATCACGCCTGAGTGTGCGTCTGCAGGTTGTATGGAAGGGTGCTGGACCTGGTTAGCCAGAGTTTGGTGTGTTTAGTCAGCCACTGTATTACCTGCATTACTTTTATCTGCCATTTATTATTTAATACATGTCCATACTGTTTTACTGTTACTGGTAATACATTACTGGTAATTATGTATTATGTTCCTGCTTGGGAAAGCAGTCCATGCCCTGGGTGCCCAGTTAAGCTATGTACTTTAACTCTCGTATAGCTGAGGCTCAGGATCCTGGGAAGAGGTAACCAAGGATGAGGCAAAACTCTGTTCCATTATATTTGATTTTTGCTATTAAGGCAAGAAACATCTTTTTTTTCACATGAGAAAAAAAGAGCTTTAATATGACGCCTGAACGGTTGAGAGTCTAGCAAGAAAATCTGTAATCTAAATTATAGATAATTTTTTGCAGCCACAGTTCATTGCTGCCATGTTTTGTGTTGTTTAAAGATGTTCATGGCAGAGAGCCAATAGCAGAAAAAAAAACCACAAATACATGGTATTACTAAGAGAAGAAAAGTAATGGAATGTAACAGATGTAGCAATACACTTTTGAAATATTGTATTATTTTTGTTTGTTGGCTTGATTTAAAAAGCAAAAAAATAATGTGTTAATAAAACATTAAAGTAGTTTGTAGAAAAGTGTAAAATAACTGCATGCTTTTAGTAGCTCAATTCAACACCACATCATCAACTAAAATTGTCAGCATCATTTTTGTGTAATGACATTGACTTTCCATCTAACATTTGTGATACTGATTATATTTCCAAGTTCTCTTGCTCTGTGGTTTTATTTCCACATCCATTGAATTAATAAATAGGACAGTGTCAAGAGGTCATAGAAATTACACATAATGCCTCAGTTTTAATTTTTATTCAGTTTTGAATAGAGGTGGACCAGCTGGTCTGGACCCTGCTTGACAAGGCTTGTTGAGGAAGAACATTAACTGGGCCTGAAATGACTAAAATGTTGCCTCTAGTTCTAACTCTGGGGTCTTTGTAAATTCAGCGGGCAAATCCAGTTTGGTTTATGTGTGGGTTTGAGGAGCTAGCCTGGTCTGGCTGATGCCCACCAGGGGCGGGCTGGCATGAGGGTCAGTGGGGCAGTTGCCCTTTGGGCCTGTCATAATGCTCCAAATACTCATGGAGGCAGGGCTTAGTGGGGTTAGGTATCATTATGTCACTTGGGCTCCATGCAAGGTGAGTGTCTATGTGTTTGTGTGTGTTGAGGGGGGTGAGGGGTCAGGGTGGCACTTGGCTTTTTATTATTTTAATTATTCTCTTGGGTAATATTTCTAGTTTAATGTTCTTACATTGGAGGCACAGATAAACTATAAAATGATGTAATTGTGAATCATGATGTGTCATTGGTAAACTCACATTGCTTTTAGAATCACTTACAGCACTTACAGTACTTATAGCACCGTACAGAGAACGTTTCTTCTACATTTGTCTTCTAAATTTATGTAATACTGCTTACCAAGAGTTAAATAATGTTATATAGAATATGGCACGTATAATATGTAAAATGTAAAACCTGGCCCTTTAAACACAATCATGTTTTTTTTCTTTTATTTTGTAAAGGGTTAATCATTACACTCTGTGGTAGACCACTTTAAGTAATTACTTACATAATTATGTGAATCTCAGGATGATTGCAGCTTTCCTGAGACACATGCACTCAAAAAGGTACTTTTAATGTAAGAGAGTATTCATCTTTTGTCATAGATTAAATGGTTGGCCTTTTTCTACCTCAGACGCAGATGGGTGGGGATGGTCACTGTGTTAGAATAAACATACAGTGCATAAAATAAGCCATTATACGGTAATATTTCATAACACACACACTACCCTAGTTCTGTGGCCTTATTGTGCTTCCATTGCAAATCCATAAGCATACATTGAATCCATACATTCCTTGATAATACATGATCATCTTTTTGTAAGTTTCATTTGGAACACATTTACAAAATCTTGTGAAATATTTAATTCTTGTTAAAGTCTTAATATTGATCAAATAAATACAGCTATTTGAAGTTATAATGTACACATAATTCCATGTTTTACATTTCAGTTTGCTTAAAGTCACAGAAAAGCCAGATTTTTATTGTGTGCTTTAGTGAAGCAGGCATCATTGCCTCCTGTTTGACCACTAAGCGTGCAGTTGTCATTTAGATATGATGCTCTCTTTGTTCCCTACCATCCACTGGCTGGCTACTATCACCACTGGGTCTACAGAGCATGTGTACTCCCAAAATCTTGTTTGCACAGGTCCATGACAGTGCAACTATAATCTTCTAGAGAGATTATAGAGCCATCACGCAAAAAAGGATGTGGCCAAGCTGTTCTACAGTACGTTTCACAAAGAAGTCCAAGGAAGGATCTATAATTGAGTAAATGGACCAGTCATGTCAAATAAATTTTTTTAAAAAACATAACATTAACCATGTGAAGTCATTTTGTTTAAGTGGGATAGCCATCAACTGATTTTTGGGACCCAAACTCTCTCACTCATTTCTCTCCTTATGTTCCTCTTCTCAGGGAGCTCAGAATGCTTGGTGGGTTTTACAGCCCTTAGATCCAAAAATGTAAAATCATATGTGGTTTAAAACCGCAGTAAAACCATATGTGGTTGCACAAATAGTGTCAATAGCTCTGTAAGACCTTAGTAATGGGGCCACTCAAAAAATAAAATAAGCCAACTAACTAGCCAATAAAATATCAATCAATTGTACTGGCAATAGCAGTGGATTGTCCTATGTACCAATAGCATTAAATGGCTAGTAGATCATCCAATGTCTATAATCAAAGTAACAAGTAATTAGTAACTAGAACCAAATTACCCTATCAGTCTTACTCATGGCCTTTAGTTGAAAACTAAAAAAAGGAAAATGTTTAGTGTTTTTTTTAGCTATGTGTTTGTTCAATCATGATATAGTTTTGTGCAAAAGTTTTAGGTAGGTGTGCAGAAAATGATGTAATGAAAGAATGCTTTTAAAAACAGACATGTTAATAGTTTATTTTTATCATTCAACTGCAAAGTTAGTGAACAGAAGAAAAATCTAAATCAAACCAAAATTCGGTGTGAGGTTGCCAAAGAGAGTTTAATGTCAAAAGTCATACACACACCTGGGAACCTCTGGGCTTCGGTTACCCGGTGCCTTCCCTTCCTCAAGTTGAGGGAAACACCCCTGTTTAAAGGAAAAATGGGTGGAGAGCGGGTGTATCAAGACCCCACTCCTGCGACCCGGAGGATTTCGGGTCTTGACCCGGAGAACCAGAGAAGCAGTGCTCACCTGGCAATCTCCGGGCAAACCCGGAGAGTTCCCAGGCATGGTCATACACCATGGCAAGAATGGGCACAGCAACAAGACACAAGGTAGTTATACTGCATTAGCAAGGTCTCTCGTAGGTGGAAATTTCAAGGCAGACAGGGGTAACTTTCTCATTTAATTAAATTTAGGTTTCACAAAGAGAAAGTGAAATAGAAAGTTTTTTTAATACAAAAGGAATTCACAAAATATAAATTTGTGAAATATGTATCCATCATAAAAAATTGAATTATGGAAACTGACTGAAAATTTGTAAATATGGCTTAGAAGCAAACTTTGACCATTCTAGTAATTTTATCTAAACTCGTGTTAGATAATCTTATTTTTAATTCTGAATGAGACAAATTATGATACTTCCAGGCAGGGTTTTGACAGTTTTTTTAAATAATGAAAACACGTACACAGCCAGGTGCTCTTTCCAGTCAAATTAACTTTATTATGGGATTGGTCAACAGATTGCTGGCAATTAAAACAAGACAAACTAATAACCTCAACGTTAGGACTGTGGTTATTTCTACTTTTCAGTTCCTTATGGTGATTTGTTTTTTTCTATAAATAAATAAGATATATATATATATATATATATATATATATATATATATATATATATATATATATAGGTAAAGTACAATATAATCTGACAAGTGTCCGATTGGAAGAAATAGTGACCAAGACTGCTCATCAGACAAGCTGACTTGACCTACAGATATCCATGCATCAGAGTGTCTCAGAAGAAGAATGATGAAGTAAAACTATTGTATGGCTAAACATATCCAGCAGGTGCCCACGTGCAACTAATCAATTGGCTGCTGGCCCAAACGTGCCTTGGACACTTTTCATGCCTAGTCAGAAATGGCACATGAGATTCAATATTCATAAATGTAATTATATGAGTAACGATTAAATACTTAAGCGTTCCAAATACAGCATGTGCATGGGAATATGTCACTTCAAGGATAGAGCCAATACCAAAGATCACTTACTAATACTTGGAGAACCATGGTTCCATCTTAAACAAAGCCTGATATTCTTTAAAGTAAGGGTCATGAAGCTCTTAAATGCATGTTCTGGCAAGTACAAAAAAGATACACATAGTAACCTGAAATATTGGATTTATTTTTTTTGTTTTTTGCCTGGATCAATGCAATTTTAATTGTCTTTTGAAAGTTTAATTCCGCAGGCTTATGCCTTTTTTCAGCCTTATTATCCATGTAACCTTTTGTTTTTTTGTTTTTTTGGAGAGGACACTTAATTTAATTGTTATGAGGGAAATGTTGTATGCTCCTGATCTGTGTTCTGTTTAGGTAGAAATAAAGAGGTCCACTGGCATAACCTGCGACCCCTACTTCCTGTCTTAGTACCGGTTCAAAATAGTTTAGAAAGGACTATTTTAATCCAGCATGGGGAGACAGGAAGTAGGAGTCACAAGTTATGCCAGTGGACCTCTTAATTTCTAATTACACATCTAGCATGGATGTGTAATTGTGTGTGTGTCAGCATGGATGTGTAATTGTGTGTGTGAGCAGTGATGTGTAATTGTATCTGTGTGTGAGCATGTATGTGTAAGTGGGTGAACCCTTACGAAAAATTACTGCAGTTTTTTCTGAAGTAATACTGCAGTTTTTTGGACATGAAAAAACTGCAATACTACACTTTTACTGCAGTTTTACTGCATTTGTACTTCACTGTACTGCAGTTTTACTGCAGTTATTTTTGTAAGGAAGAGCAAATGCGATAAAGCTGCAGAACATTGAAGTACAAGGTTTGCAATATGACGTAAAAGTGCAGTAAACGTGCAGTAAATGTGCAGTAATACTGCAGTATTCATGTCCAAAAAACTGCAGTATTACTTCAGAAAAAACTGCAGTAATTTTTCGTACGGGAAATGGAGTGTGTTTTAGAATAAATGTGTATGTGTGTATTAGTGAGTATAAGTAAGTGTGTGTAATTTGTGTGTTTACATATGTGTGCCAGAGTGTATGCTGGAAGGGGGGCACAGATAAGTTGTGAAGTTGGGGGACCCTGTGATTTCTAGTTACACCCTGAAGAGGTCATCATCATATTAATGTGATTTCCCATTTCCATCGGCTTAATACTTATTTTAGTAGTCTGATTAAGGAATGTCATAAAATCACAGTAGCTGTGATAGAGGCTCCTAAAGCTATGGCCAGTAAAGACTGCCATCTTTATTGTTCAAAGTTTTCAAATCTCACATTAGTAGGCGGCAGAGGAGGGCTATAGCTAACAAACACACTGGCAGACATACTTATACACTCTCACACTAACATACAGTATGCTAACACAGACTTACACATCCAAACTCATGCTAACACACATTTGCACATATGCACTTTTGCTAACACATAAACATTCACTCTAACATACATACATACCTACACCGTTACCACCTTGTCCCCTTGCTCTCTTACTTTGTTTGGAGCCCCACTGCCCCCGTGCTAGCCTGCCACTTGTAGAAGATCAGTGATTTAGTTTCAAAACCTAACCCATCAACCCCTTGAGGATATAACTCGGACATTCCTGTTCTATAAAATATTACATTTACAGATTAAGAAAAATTAGTTGAGCTTGTCATTGTAACTTAGATATAACATTTCATACTGTTGCACCTTTCAGTTGTGATTTCATCATTTCAGTACAAATCGTGTTCCTGACAATGACAGCAATAGATAATTGAGACATCTATATGTAATGCAAAAGATACAGTATATGCTGTTTTATAAATTATTGAATATTGTAGTAAAAGTTTTATTTTTTAACTCTGGTATTGAACTAAATGGGTGTGATCTAGAGGTGATAATTTTGCAGTAGCATTTTGGTTGTAGTTGTTGTCATGAAATTCCAGCAAAGGTTAAAATATACAGCAAGATTTTATATACCTTATAAAAATGCTGCCAACTCGCTCTTAGGTTCTTTACAATGTATAAAATTACTCTGACCTTGTTCCACCTTTAAGAAAAGTTAGGCTATACTTTTATCTATGGCAAACTTCCTAACTACTGTTCTCTGACAATGAATCTTAAGTTAGAAAAAATGTATCTATCCATCTATATATCTATGCTTAAAACACTCAATAGCACTATTGATGTGCTTTTTAATTACAAATGTATATACAAATTTGTATTTATACACATACGTTTTTATTTCTTTAGACTGTTAGGATTACGGTTATAAGATACATTGAGCAAATTTAAATACTCTATTATGTTTACCCTTGGTTAATACTATACATAAAAAAGTATTTAAGTTTGCTTAATGCCTCATTCAATTTTTATCGCAACCTAAGCCTAATGTGTAATAAAAAGCATAACAAGGAAACAGATTAGTGCTAATTAGTGTTTTTAACCATTATTGTTATATATTATTTAAGATAAAAGTAAATAATACAGCATATTTGTTAAAACGTGTCTTTATGTGCATATTGTAAATAATTATTTACTAATAAAGAAATGAATATTTAAGCATGAGGAATACATGCATTGATGTCCATTAATTAAAAAAAATAAAATATAGTTAAGCTAGAGAAAACATTTTTTTAATTTGGAGCAATGAGGCTGGGAAAAAAATAGGAAGAATAAATTCTGTGTTTTAGAAAGAAAAATCTTAATAGTATTAGTAGTAGTTCATAATACCAACCACCTATCTCATACATGGCGATAGCACATAAAGACTCCTTTGTATTTGCAAAGAAAATGGGAGTTATAGCATTCAAAAGCGGGTGTGCCAGTGGTTGTGGACATCTGTTTTGTACTTAGCTTTCATTATATTTACTATTTGGTTTGGAATTGATAGAAAAATTATGAGGAGTTACTTTTTTGTATTTTTACAAATATGTTGTGCTGCAATGCATATTTTGCCTTTAACCTAGGTATCTTTAAATAGCTTTTTTGTTTCCTTAGACATCGTGTAAACTGCTTAAACATAACACTAAGCTATAGCAAAACTACAAAAATTGTCCCAGCCTTGCAAGGAAAAATGTGCATGACCCTGAGCATTCACAGGGTTAAACAATAGCCTCATGATAACTGAGCTCTGAGTCTCCTAGTGCAGGAGACTGAATGTGGGTGTCAGAAAACTAATTTCATTTCAAAATTTCAAAAGCCCCACATTTTTCATCCAAAACAAATGGGCATGAAACTGAATTAATTGTCCAAGAACAAATGGACCAAAAAATCATTTTTGGACCACTGGTAAATGTCTAGGGTTAACTCGACTAGCCAGATTCAACAGAAGTTTCATATGCTGGTATCTATATGAGTTGCTTTGCTTGTAGTAACATACAAGAGCTTTTCATCTTCAGTTTCATTTGGTTAATCACAAAACAACGTACTACTCAACTAATGTCACTGTAAAAACGGATATATTAATTTTGTATCTTTAAAAGTATGTATGGTTGTATGGACTTAGTTGTATAGCTCATTTACTGAAAATGCCATTCTTAAATTAATCTCCTAAACATAGCATATTAGAATGGACAAGAATGTACCAGAGAGTTGTAGATTTCTATCCAGAATCCTTGTCTGCAATGTTTTAGACATATAGTAGTTCAGAGGATGAGGAAAGTTTTGCTACCGAAACTGACTTTGCTGACAAGTTACAAGCATTCATTTTATGATCGTCACTGGCAGGACACAGATAAGATTTCATAGCTTTTATTCTGGAACATATAAAAATTATATACGCCATCATGACACCAATGCTGTATAATAATACACTTTTAAACTGGAATTTATTTTGTCACTAGAAGGTTCATCCAAACTTCTTCTGACAATTCATTTTTCACAATGTACAAGTTAGCTAGATTGTTCTGTACTTGGCAGACATACAGGTTGTGTCCAAACATGGCCTGTTATGTCTTGAATAAAATCTATTTTGTTATATTCAAAAAATGCTTTTTTATTACCCTCCCTAAAAATACAGCATTAGGATCAGTGATTTCCAAAATGGTCCTTATAATGAGGCCCACTGTGGGATCGATGTACCAAAGCAGGAGCTTCTCCTGAATATGAATAGTTAAATCAATGAGAAGACTTCCATTAAGTTTCAGCATATCACTCATTATCTGGCCCTCTGGGTGCAGCCCTGCTTCCCTGGAGTTATGGGTCAGATTCTTCTTTTCATGCTGGGGAGTGGCTTGGTGCCCTAACCCAATGTGCTGCTACCCCCACCTCTACTTGAAGCCACATCCCCAGAAGAAGGGGACACCTGGGTTGCCTGCCCTATGATGCTCCCCAATAAGCCACATTCCCAGATGATGGTGACATCTGGGTAGCCTGCCCTATAATGCTCCCCAATTCTCATTATGCAAGACCAACAAACCCCTTTTTGCCGGGGAAGACCACTGTTATTGGAAGTTATTAATGCATAGTGCAATTTTCTTAATCTTGGGAATTAGATACCCTGCTTACTTTTAGCCATTCTGCTTGAGGTAACACATTATTTCAAACTCCTTGTTGTAGTTTATGGCCTGCTATATATTATTTTTATATTTTATTTATATAGTAATAGCAATTTATGCAGCGCTTCTTACAATACATATATTTAAGTAGAATGACAAAAACCAGTAGAATGACAAAAACTAGTCAATCCTATAGTTTAGGTAAAGAGGGTCCTGTTCGCAAACTTACAATCTAGTACACGCTGACAAAAAAAATCACGGCAACGCGATGCAATGTTTATAAACTATTACAGAAACAACCCAAGCCCTGGGAAAAACAAACACACAAGACAATTGCTTTTTAATAGGAAATAATTGGTTTCAATAGCAAATATGTGTGTTGTCTCTCCTTAAATATTCATGACTTGCTTGTTATGAAGTTTGTTTGGAATACAGCCATAGCAAGTCTTTTGTCTTCATTTTCTTCTGTATTTCATTTACATTTTGTGACTGAGACAGTTTGGATGTTATGAGTAGTCTGTTTAAGCATTCGCCATTCTTTTTTTTTACATAAAGAAATGTATGTATCAGTTTCTTAGTTTGTTAGGAATATAGTCACCTGTATTAGTGATGCGCTTCCATAAATTATTTCACATAGAACTCTAGGAATTTACAGCTTTGCCGCTGTAGCCCGCTGTCCCATCGAGCTCTGTTTCGCTTATCGGGACAGAGGAAGAGCTTAGCGGGACAGCAGGAGTAGCGCTGCCAGCTTGAGTGACACTGTACCTCCAAAACTCATATTTACCAGGTGTAGTAGTTAAAGAGATATGAAACCAAACTGTTTAAATTGCCAGCCAAAAGTTTTCTAGGCTGTCTTGTGGAAGGGGATAATATGACTACCTATGTACTGTACTCTCTCCTATGAATATGTTCTCTGATGCTCTTGCTTCTTAATGTAAAATACTGTGAAT